>NC_052515.1:4718347-4795535 GCF_014356525.2 Nilaparvata lugens
CTCTATTATCACTATACATAATTTATTCATTGAAAAGATATTTTCTTGGCGAATAACATATAATTTATTTAACATGTATGAACAGTGGTATTACATCAGATATACCGGTATCAGCTATCCTCTATAGAAGGCAGGGTAAGGCAGAGAATCGGCAACGCAGTTCTTCTATCTTTCTCGACTACCATTATAACGGTATGCCTCACTATAGAAGTATGACTTTGGCAGAAACTTTGATTGAACAATAGATGTTGAATTATTTATTTATTTTTATTCCAATGAATATATTGTGAGAACTACTAGACAACCAATTCCGGACTATGTGTAACCAGAGAAAACTCCTATAATTAATTCTGCTATTATTAATTCTGTGGTGTAACTTTATCTAAATTTGGGAGTGGAATAGCACAAGGTTATCTTATTTTTCCTCTCCCTATCATTTCGATGATGTACTTATTGTATGAATGAATTAAGAATAAAGAATTTCTACTCAAGTGATATGAAACTATTCATGGTACTCAGTTAATGGAGGAATGAATTGTGGGATTCATCCTTTGTTCATTTTAAATGACGGTTTTTCGCTAATTGCAAAGTTTCATCCAGTACAACTTTCTCAAATCCAACTTTACCCTGTTTCTGATTGAATTTGTGCCAACGGAATCGAACTATTCCAGCCATTGTTTGACTTGGACATTGTCTTTGAAAGAAAGTCAGTCTCAGTAGTTTGTCTGGAGCATTTTGTTTGAAATCCTTTGAACAGTTCAACGAATACGAGTTGAAAACTTGAATCTTGAGTTTCACTTTTTGTGTAGTTGAGAAGTTGATATTGTGGTAATTATTCATATTGAATGAAAAAGACTAAGAAATTGTCAAAAACCATGGATTTATTGATACTTAGAAAGACCGGCTTCGGTTATTACACCATTGTCATCTCTGATAAACTCTGAGATTGACAATGGTGTAATACCGAAACGGTCATTCTAAGTATCAATAAAACTGTGGTTTTTTGACATTTCTTAGTCTTTTTCATTCAATATGAATTCTTGAGGACTGAAATTTTGTGAATTGAAGAACTACAGACTTAACGATTTCGGACTATGTGTTATCTAAATTTGGGAGATAAATAGCACACAAGGTTACCTTATTTTCCCTCTCCCTATCACTTTGATAATGTGTACTTATTATTTTATAAATGAATGAATTGTTTAAAAATAAGAGAAACTATGTAGCCTACATTAGTTTTAAAAATTACTTAAATTTCTGACTATTATCAGAGAATGGATATAGTTAGGTCAAAGTTATAATGACAGTATTTGATCAACATTGGTGTTGCTGTCATTGTCTATCATTCGACAAAGTAGATAGCGCTATCTTTCTCTAGCTCCGCAACAGTGCCAGATTGTTTTTTAACAGTGTAGAGTATAACTGATTACCAAGCTATTTAATCTCAACTATGAGAATTCATTATTAAATCATTGAAAATATGTTTTCTTGGCGAATAAAATATAATGATTATTTTGTACAAGAATGAACAGTTTATATTGCATCAGATTTACCAGTGTCAGTTATCCTCTATGAAAGGCAGTGACAAGGCAGAGAATCAGCAACGTTGTTATACTATATTTCTTCACTGTCACTATATACAGAATGGATTGGTTATTTTATGCTATTATCATAGAATAAGCATAGGAATATTGTAGGATTTCTTTGTGCTTTCATATTATTATCTCACTACTAAAACCATTATTTTTCACGGTTTCGATTCAATACAAGGAATATTATTGTACTCATAATATCAGATTTGTTTAATTGTACTCATAATTCATAATCACAGATTTCTGAGAACGTTTTGGCGAAAATAATTGTTCAAATTCTGTACACATGCATTTTAAAGTGGAGAGCGAAGAAGAAGAAGAAGAAGAAGAAGAAGAAGAAGAAGAAGGAAGGAGAGAGAGTAAAAAGAAGAAGAAGAAGAAGAAGAGAGTAAAAAGAAGAAGGAGAAGAAGTTGAACTACAGAGTAGAGACAGTTATAAGCTCCGCCCACTTTCTCTCAAACTGTCAACAATTTAGTTTTGAACTCTGCCGGTAGGTGGCAGTAATTACTGGGTGGTGAAGAAGTTCGAGAGATTGTAGTATGGATATTGAACTATTATCTATTCTACTATTATGAGGCTATCTATCCTACTACTAATACTGTATTATTCATGGTTTCCAAACACCCAAGAAAAGTAATTTCAAGTGCATCGCTGAACAAGAACGTCTTGACGGAAAATTTTAAAATGTTGTACAGAAGTTTACTCGATGGGTCCTTTCCAGTGCGAAAAGAAGAAGAAGAACAAGGGGAAGAAGAAGAAGAAGAAGAAGAAGAGAAGAAGAAGAAGAAGAAGAAGAAGAAGTTGATGATGAAGATGAAGAAGAACAAGAAATGGAAAAAGGAATGAGAATAAAGGATAAAAGGAAAACAGCTGATGAAGACAGGAAGTGAAGTTCTGTCAGGGACAGCATAAACAAAAAGTGCTGAAAGAATGGTACAGACATTTTTGGCAGAACTCCAATACAGTAGTAGCACTCCAGCACATCTTGGCGAAATATCGAATTTGCCATAGAATCATCCCCAGAAATTCTTCCTCACAATAGAGATGAGCCTTCAATAGAGCTGTCACAGTGTAACTATGCCAAAAAGTTTTATATCAAGAATGATTTGAATAGTGGATGACAATTTTCGAGGACTAAGTGCCGGTTAAATTTAATCGTGATTAATTCCACGAGAACCAATCAGAGAGCCCTTCTTATCAAAAAGACCTTCTCTGATTAGTTCCCATGAAATTAATCACGGTTAAAATTTAACCGGCTTTTGTGCAACCGGGCCTGAAAGTATTAATATGATTGACCCCTGAACTTTTCTGAATTTTCCGATGTTCTGTAGTTCCCATGAAATTAATCACGTTTAAAATTTAACCGGCTTTTGTGCAACTGGGCCTGAAAGTATTAATATGATTGACCCTTAAACTTTTCTGAATTTTCCGATGTTCTGTATTTTCATATCTAGACTAGTCTTGATTGATAGTACAGGATGTGTACTTGTTATGTGTATCTTGTTTAGGAGCATCGTATTAATGGTAGGCTCATGAATATTATGATTGATCATAATATACAATTTTAATTGTTCAATAGTACAGACTAGTCTTCATATACTTTTTGTAGAGAATGTACACATGTGGATTACTTGTTACATACTATAATGAGGTCCACGTTATAATGTCAGTGGAAAAGATACGATAACAGCGTTGCCGATTCTCTGCCTTGCCGCTGCCTTCTATAGAGGATAGCTGCTACCGGTATATCTGATTAAATATTAACTATTAGTTCAGGTTTAAGATGATCAATATATTTCATTCGCCGAGAAAATATATTTAAATGATTAAATAATACTATTGAGATAAACTATTTTAAAAATTCGACTGAGTCATTGTCAATATTGTAGAAACCGTTCCATAATTGAATAAAAACCCAAAAATGTTGTCAAATTGTACACAGTGTAGTTTTTGTTTTGTCTACAACATTTTTGTGTTTTTATTCAATTATAAACTATTTTGTTAATAGAAGCTGGAAAAGGATAGCGCTATAGTGAGGTCCACGTTATAATGGCAGTGGATGAAGATAGAAGAATAGCGATGCCGATTCTCTGCATTAATTAATTATATTTCTACACTGTCAAAAACATAATTGGCATCGTTGTGGACCTAGAAAAGGATAGTACCACCGGCTTTGTCGAATGATAGACAAGGATAGCAAAATCAAAGTTGATCAAATACTGTCATTATAACGTGGACCTCACTATATCAGCGTTGTCGAATGATAAACAAGGATAGCAACACCAATTTTAATCAAATACTGTCATTATAACGTGAACTTCACTTTGAGAAGATGATACGAAGATGATACAAGGATGATAGACAAGGATAGCAACATCAATTTTACTCAAATACGGCTAGTATAAAGTGAGCCTCACTATAGTGTTGTTGGTTTGCTCATAAAGATGAATTTTCTGAATGAATCATAAAGATGAAATCTGAAATTTCAATTGTTCGATAGACAAATTGTTCTTGATTACTAGTATAGAATGTGCATTTGTTGATCACTTTATCCTATTATATTAAGCGACCGATTTCTGTATTTTATATATCTGGTTATTTTTATATCTGGTTATTTATGTTTAACGGATCTCGAAAACGGCTCTAACGATTTTCACGAAATTTGGAACATAGTAGGTTTATGATATGAAGCTTTGATTGCACTAGGTCTCATCCTTAAGAAAACTCGCTGAACGACATTAAAAGGATAGTTCATCCTTGGCTGAAACAGCTGTGGATAGTAAAAAAGTGAGTATGTGAAAAATCAAAATATCGCATCCCCGAAATTCATAAGATGACGTGTAGCCAGCTCTGAAATATAAACACGATCATTTTAGAAAATTGTGTTCTGTCATGGCTTACTTTAGATATAGTAGGCTGTGGTTCTGTTTGTCAATAAATAAAAATAACGAGCGAAGCTCGGTGCCCCGAGTGATCTAACTCCCACTCTTCCTCAGAATTGATTAAAAAAACATTAGCACAAGCCTGAAGTTCATGTAGGCTTCAGCTCACATGAAAATCGACTAACACCAAGCAAAAAAAAAGCAATTTCACATACTAAGTTAAGAAAAATGGTTGTAATCTCAAAGGAGGCTTCCCGAGAAAGCCTAAAATATTTTCACAATTCCCTAAAACGAGGAACCAGGAAAAATAGCAATAATTTCAGTAAAAGGATTGCCTACCAGGTTCTCATATTCCCCCATACATTAATAAGGAAACATTCCAGATACCGGGATATATATGTATGTATTTCATGAGTGTTATGTAAGGGGTTGCTAGTTGTAGGGTGTAGGGTATATATATTTATGTACTCGTATATTAAGCAAAACTTTCACACTTTGGCAAAGTTGCTGGGAGGTTTGGAGTGGATTTTTATGGACTTTTCTGTTGCTGAAAATTTCCCGAGGCCATTTAATCAGAAGGTGGACTTGTTGAGAGCTGTTTAGCTATGCAATCTGCACTTATCCATACTGGGATCAGGGTTTCGGCTAAACTAAGGTTAGGCTTCAACCTGACAACACCTTTGCTCGAACTAAGTTGAACTGAGTTCACGCTAAACTAAGTTTCCAGCTACAAAAGTGTAACGTTGGCAAATTTGTCGTCAAGCTTTGGGCTGATAATTAAAGTTTAATCAGTTGTCGAGTTTGCTTATGAAAGAGAGGTTTTGTGAGAAAATTATGAGAGAATGGGATGTGTTTTGTATTACAAGATTAAATAAAAATACTAATAATTGTGTTCCAAACATTCCCTCCAAATTCCATTGTCAACTGATCTATTGTTGCTGAATAGAAAATTTCACTCTCAACACTAAAACTGCTGCAACAGTCGTAGGGAAATGCGTAAAATAGTGAAAATATACATCAAATTGAAGATAATTTGATGCTCTATCAGCTCATAATCAGCACGGATTTTTTTTTCATCAATCGTTCAAAATTATAAAGCAGAAAAGATGAAAAAATTGGAGGCAAAAGTGTTTTTTAAAAAAATTTCTCACCTTCAAGAGCGGATATCTCAGAAACTATGAGAGATAATTATGGAAAATATGTGAAGGACAAAACTTGTTGGTAATTTTGTGAGCTTCAATTTCGCGTAAAATATAAATGTTCATAAGAAGCATAGTTTCCGAGATATATGCGAAAAATGAAAAAATGGTACTTTCAAACCACCCCCACCCCTTTAGCACAGGGGGTAGGGGTGAGGACTTTTGATATGTTAATCCTCTTACTATCCTTAAAAGATCTGTGGAGTTGAAAATTGTGTTCCAAACTTTTCCCTCTATAATATTTCGTTGTCTGGACTATAAGAAATTGTCAAAAACCACTGATTTATTGATAGCTAGAAAGGCCGGTTTTGGTTTTACACCATTGTCAATCACTGATAAACTCTTAAAAAAGTATTACAAGATTGTTCAGTGTTTTTAATTTGAGATTGGTCGCCTCAGATATCGGTTTCGATGAATGCCAATGCCATGTAGTGAAGTCCACGTTATAATGGCAGTAATTGATTAACATTGGTGTTGCTCTTCATGTATATCATTCAACAAAGCAAATAGCGCTATCCTTTTCTAACTCCGCTACATTGCCAGAGAACAGTTTTTTGTCTCTCACTCTGCTCCCCAAGAGGCTTTTCGATTTTCGAGGGTTGTCATACTTGAAGCACCTCTCGCTCCATCTCTTCAGATGCAAACTTTGCCCCAAAATTATCCCAGTCATTTTTGACAGGTGATTTTTTTCCAAAAATCGAGTTTTGTCCTTGGCCCCTTCCCTTGGTGTTTTTCCGCCTGAACGATCACACATGGTGTCAATGACCAGTTAATCTATAAATTACTCCAGTTTTTATCCTTGGAAATCAGTATTTGACCTTGAAATTCACGATTTTGTGATTTTTGGTGTGAATGACCTCTCAATTTTGTGCACTTTTTTGGACTTTGAACCCTAGAAAAACTCAGACATTCAACAGGTGGCCGATTTGAAGCTTCCCCCACTCCATCAATTTCACTTTGAAATTCACTAGAGCCAGTTACAAACACATCGATTTTTGGACATTCGTTTTTTGCCGTCCTTATGAATTCTACCAGATAAAACGGAACTGACAATCATTTGTGCTACCTAATAGAATTTATAAGGACGACAAAAAATCGTAGGCTAAGTCCCAAAAGTTGGTGTTAGTGTAACTTGACTCAGTAGATCTTAATCGACCGATTAAATTATGTCGCTTAAATGAGCGCGCCCTAAGGTAGCGAACTCGTCCGAACGTTCACCCAAAAAGAAAAGAATAGATGCTCGTCCATTGCAACAGCTCATACGGCCGTGCACGGCCGTCTCCGGCCGATCAATTTTCGATCCGGATTGAATGGGATTTTCCGGCTCTATCCGGCCGAACTAACTAGTCGAGCTGAGACAACAACTAGTGTTCCTAACCTAAATATGTTCCACAATCTTGTTTGTTTTGTTTTTTCATGGTTTTTTAAAGTGTTATAAAGTTGTAACTATGGACAATGAAAGTTGAAAAGTTTGGTTCAAGAGCATGTTCCATTGTGGGATATGCGAGACAAAGTTATCATCGTTATGATGTTTAAAGGAATCTGTGGACAAAGATTTCTGAACAAATGGATCTGAAGACAAGATTATTATAATGAATAACTAATTTAGTGGATATTTGTTATTCAGTTTTTCAAAATCTCAATGTAATCATTGTTTATGAAACATTTGGTGGCTATGATATTCAATAATTGACAACCAGCCTACAACTGAACTAGACTGACGTGAACGGTTCCAATGGACGACCATATTCGGCCAAATCAACGGCCGGCAGATTCATCCGATCCAACGGCCGAACGGATCGGTTGAATACGGTTCCAGTGGACGGTCACCCTAAACTGAAAGCTAAGAATGGATCTGACTGTTCTGTTTATATTCCTAGAGAGGTGTATAATATATCACACTCGTCTTTGGGATAGAAATGTTTTCTGAAGATTTTTCTTTTGTATCAATTGCACTGTAACTTATCTGCAGAAGTGTTAAAGATGATAATGAAGCTGAATGATATATATAAATTGATCTTTATCGAGCTCATAGAAAACCAGGACATCAAGGGCTGGTTCCAAGCTCGGGATTTAGCTAAGTTCTAGACTTCAAACAGCTGGAGTCAGAAAATTGGCTTTCCGAAACGGGGCGTAGCAAAGCCACCTCTAATACATGAATACTAATACTCGTAGTAGTTTTTATGATAATCAATATTTTCTCATTTCTTCATTTTTTTTTTCATTTCAATTGGCAACGTTTTTCCTTGACGAAATGAAACATTCCTAAATAATTCAAAATAGCTGAAACTTTACACTATTTTCCTTATTTTATGTTGTGTTCAATTTTCTAGTTTTTCGAAATTTAATTAAACTTGGACTAGGACTACGCCCCGTTTCGGAAAGCCGATTTTCTGACTCCAGCTGTTTAAAGTTGAGAAATTTTAAAAATCCCGAGCTCGGAAACCGGCCTTTTAAAGGCGTCCCGAAAAAGATTTCTCAAACACTGAGTTCTCTTGAAGACAAAGTGTGGAAAAACGGGACAGCCCAGAAAAACCGGGACGTTTGGTCACCATTTTCAAATACAATACTGTATTCTCCAAGAGTGCACGTGGTGGAAAAAATAATGAACTACCGACCAATTTGAGCCATTTTTAGGAATATACCAAAGGAAAACTTTCAGGCAGCTCATTACATGAAGTAGTTTGTGCGCTTAGAAAAATCTCATCAAAACTGAACCAATTTGAGTTGGTAGTACCGGCTGAAATCTCACTAATGGTGAAGAAGTCTGCTCTTCATTGATAAAGCAGAAGACCATTATTACGTATCTCTAGCTACTACTAGACTAGTATCTCTCTTTCTCTCTCACACTCCCTCTTTCTCTCTCTCACACACTCTCTCTCTCTCTCTCTCTCTCTCTCTCTCTCTGCAGAGTGTTAAAGGTGATAATCAAGCTGAATGTTGTGAAATATAAATTATCCTTATCGAGCTTATAGAAAACCAGGACATCAAGGGCTGGTGCCAAGCTCGGGATTTAGCTAAGTTCTAGACTTTAAACAGCTGGAGTCAGAAAATTGGCTTTCCGAACGGGCCATAGTCGTAGTAGTTTTTATGATAATCCTATTTTCTCATTTCTTTATTCCAAAAAAGTGGTTTTTTGGGTATTGGTCTGTGTGTGTGTGTGTGTTGTGTGTGTGTGTTGTGTGTGTGGTGTGTGTGTGTGTGTGTGTGTGTGTGTGTGGTGTGTGTGTGGGTTGTGTGTGTGTGTGTGGTGTGTGTGTGTGTGTGTGTGTGTGTGTGTGGTGTGTGTGTGTGGTGGGTGTGTGTATGTGTGTGTGTGTGTGTGTGGTGTGTGTGTATTATGTGTGTGTGTGTGTGAGGGTGTGTGTGTTGTGTGTGTGTGGGTATGTGTGTTGTGTGTGTGTGTGTGTTGTGTTGTGTGTGTGTGTGTGTGTGTGTGTGGTGTGTGTGTGTGTGTATGTGTGTGTGGGTGTAGTGTGTGTGGTGTGTGTGTGGTGTGGGTGTGTGGTGTGTGTGAGTGTGTGTGTGTGTGTGTGTGTGGGGTGTGTTGTGTGTGTGTGTGTGTGTGTGTGTGTGTGTGTGTGTTGTGTGTGTGTGGTGTGTGTGTGTGTATGTGTTGTGTGTGTATATGTGTGTGTGTGTGTGTGTGTGTGTGGTGTGTGTGTGTGTGTGAGTGTGTGTGGTGTGTGTGTGTGTGTGTGTGTGTGTGTGTGTGTGTGGGTGTGGTGTGTGTGTGTGTGTGTGTGTGTGTGTGTGTGTGTTCGATCAAATGCAATTCAATATGGCTGCTAAAATAGCGAAAATGTTGTCAAAAACATTTTTCGTGATTTTCTCGGAAACGGCTCCAACGATTCTTATCAAATTTATACCTAAAAAAGTCATTGATAAGCTCCATCGACTGCCACAAGTCCCATTTCTGTAAAAATTTCAGGAGCACCACCCCATCTATGCAAATTTTGATTTTAGATTCCCAATTATCAGGCTTCAGATACAATTTAAACATAAAAATTTAAGTGGAAAAGATTTAGCATGAAAATCTCTACAATTTATGTTTAGTAACATTTTCACCTAAAATTGAAAATAAGCTCGAAATGCGAGAAAATAAGATTATTCAATTGCAAACTGTTGGCAACTGTTGATTCTATTGAATCATTCACTATGAAGAGATAGCAGACTTCGTGTGTCTGCAGCGCTATCGTCCTGTCACCAGCTGTCTCAGATCTCAGAGTAGTAGATTTGATATGCGCGGGAACACTAGCGTCAGTTGATCAATTTTCACAACGGCAAGAAAAGTTGTGTGAGTGAGCCACACCAGATTCTTTTCCATTTCAATTGACAACGTTTTTCCTTGACGAAATGAAACATTCCTAAATAATTCTAAATAGCTGAAACTTTACACTATTTTCCTTATTTTATTTTGTGTTCAATTTTCTAGTTTTTCGAAATTTAATTTAAACTAGGACTACGACTACGCCCCGTTTTCGGAAAGCCATTTTTCTGACTCCAGCTGTTTAAAGTTGAGAACTTTAAATGAGAACTTCCCCAGAATATCGGGACGTTTGGTTACCATTTTCAACTACAATTCTGTATTCTCCAAGAAATGGAAAAAATAATGAACTACCGACCAATTTGAGCCATTTTTAGGAATATACCAAAGGAAAACTTTCAGGCAGCTCATTACATGAAGTAGTTTGTCGGCTTAGAAAAATCTCATCAAAGCTGAACCAATTTCAGTTGGTAGTACCGGCTGAAATCTCACTAATGGTGAAGAAGTCTGCTCTTCATTGATAAAGCAGAAGACCATTATTACGTATCTCTAGCTACTACTAGACTAGTATCTCTCTTTCTCACACTCTCTCTTTCATTCTCTATCTTTCCCTCTCTCTCTTGCTCTCTAGATTCTCTTTGAATGAGTGATTGCTGAGAGAAGGAGAGAGAAAGGACTTAGAATGCAAGTGCCAAAAGCAGACTGGTGCTTAAGCCGATTTGCTATTTTGTTTCTCTTTGAGCAGCTTTGCTACTCTCTCTGTCTATCTCTATACCGGTCCACTGAACTCTTCTTATCACTCTACTTCTTCTTCTTCTTCTTCTTCTTCTTCTTCTCTTCTTCTGTCTTCTTCTTCTTCTTCTTCTTCTTCTTCTTCTTCTTCTTCTTCTTCTTCTTCTTCTTCTTCTTCTTCTTCTTCTTCTTCATCTTCTTCTTCTTCTTCATCTTCTTCTTCTTCTTCTCCTTCCTCTTCGAATTTTATCTTTCTCATATCCTCCAGATCCTCTTCACTCTTCTTATTCATCTTCTTCTTCTCCTTCCTCTTCAAATTTTATCTTTCTCATATCCTCCAGATCCTCTTCACTCTTTTTCTCCTTAATCTTCTCCCTTTTTCTATCTCATATCCTCATTTTACTCCCCATTCTTCTCCTTGTTCTTATTGTTTTCTCTTCTTCTCCACCGCCTTCTTCTACCCCCCACTCTACTTTCTTTCTCATATCTTCCTGAACCTCTCAACTTTTTCAAACTCAATCTCCAATCTTCTCTCCTATTCTTCCTCATATACTCCTCACCCTTTTCTTCTTCTTTCCTTCTCAATATTCCTGTATACTAACTTCAATTCCTTTTCTTCCCATCCTCTTCTTGAAATATAATTTTTTCCTTTCCATGCTTATGAATAATTTCTCCTTTTTCCCGTCTCAGACAATCTCTCTCCCTCTTCCGAAAGGGGAATACTCTACTTCCCCTCTACTGTCTTTATCAACGTCTTTTCCTTCTTCCTCTCTCATTCCCATAATCCTCTCTCCGTCTGTGTCAAATTGGCTGCCTAGTAGCTGTTCTTTTCTTTCTAAAAATCTCTCAAAAAACTTTCAAGGAGTTTTCTTATGAGATGGAGCCTTTTTGTTACATTTTATTTCGAATTGAAGAAAGGTGGCCATAAATAAAATAAATTGTATTACTTCACAGTCATTCGATCAGAGGGTCCTACGATCAGAGATCAGAGTCACAGTCATATAACATTGTGAAAAATAGTCGCAAACATCATTCTTACTCATCAAATATAAAGGTGCGTACAGACTTTCGCTCTGCTCCGCAACCGAACTTCACTCCAGCAGAGCGATTGATGATCGACCGGGGAGCAAGAGTGGTTCGACCGGGGAACGCGAGAAGATCTAACATCTTCCGTAACGTTCATGATGGGTGCGACTGCCGTGCAGGGGCGGAGCGGCTGCGGTACGATGGAGGAACGAGGGCGGTACGAGGGCGGAGCGTGCTCGGTGCGGGTTGGAAGCGCGTATATGTGTACGCAGCTTTAGATTGTCTTAACACGAATCTAAAATAGGATATCAAATTTTGGATAAGAGTAGGTCAAATATAAAACGAGATAAATCTTATAGCACCCTTTATTCTTTAAAAAACATTAAAATATTATTAATATTATTTAATACTTTTATTTCATTAATTTAAAAGCAGTCCATGTCAATAAGTGTTTTATTAAATAGGTCAAATATCTATGCGACCATTCCATAGAAAAAGCATAACCTGGCACTCCATGATTTGTCTACTGTTCCAAGCTTTCTTCATGGTTTTGCTATATTTGCTTGTTATATCATAAACACAAGTAGAGCTCAGTGTTTTCGTGAGGTGATGAAGTAGATTTACATATTGAATGAGAAAAACTTGATATTGTCAAAACTACAAATTTATTGAATCAATTCTTGACACTAGTCTCGGTTGATACATCATTATCAATCTTCAGTTAAGAAGTGGAAGGTTAAAAATTGGAAGCGTAAACTTTAAAGATAAAAATTTAGTGCAGAATTTTGTAGCGTGTTTCGGATGGACACGTTAAGCCGTCGGTCCCGGCTGCCTAAAAAGCAGTCGTTAGGTCATGTCAGAGGCCCTGAAATTGATCAGTTGCGACCTGAAAACTCTGACACCAGACCTGAGCCAGCCAGGTCACTCGATATTATTATTATTATTATTAGTAGTAGTAGTAGTATAGTAGTAGTAGTAGTAGTAGTAGTAGTAGTAGTAGTAGTAGTAGTAGTAGTATAGTAGTAGTAGTAGTAGTAGCAGAATACAAAGATTGCTGAACAAATAGGGTCTGAAATTAAGATTATTGTAATGAATAACTAATTTAGTGGATATCTATAATTCAATTTTCAAAATCTCATTAGAATCATTGTTTATGAAATATTTTGGTGGCTATGATAGTAGTTAATTCAATAATTGTGAACCAACCAACTACTGAACTAGACTGATGTAAACGGTTCCAATGGACGACCATATTCGGCCGAATTAACGGCCGGCAGATTCGTCCGATCCAACGGCCGAACGGATCGGTTGAATACGGTTCCAGTGGACGGTTACCCTAAGCTGTACTACCAATGCTAGATACGCCCAAGTTCTCCAATTATGGTCATGAGTATCGGCCAATGACAGTAGAGCTCAACCGTCATTGGTCGACAGCTTATGACCAACCGTAGGGTTTCCCCCACGCTATATATTCTGCTACTTAATGTTTAAGCGCTACCTAGAGATTGTTAACTAGTAGTTCTGTGAACAGTAGACCTCACGCAGTATTCTCATCCACAAGTACCTGATTGAAACTATAGACCTCATAGTTATACAGCAATAGACTGGCTACATACACACATCTGTGTAATCACTTGTTTGCTGATTTATGATGAATAATTCTATAGTCTGTTTTTTACTCTAATATTGACGTATGAAGGAGGCTCCTTTTTCCTTTTATATTATCCTTGGAATGCAAAATTTCCAAAAACCTTGTATATACGTCGACGCGCAATTAATAAAGGAAAAAATGAACCTGTCAAATTTCATGAAAATCTATTACCGCGTTCTGCCGTAAATGCGCAACATATAAACATATTTGAACATTCAAACATTCAACATTTGAACATTAAGAGAAATGCCAAACCGTCGACTTGAATCTTAGACCTCACTTCGCTCGGTCAATTATGCAAAAACCGTAAATAGTATCTCGAAGTGTTCCAATAAATCAATGATTTTGCTCAATGTTCCATCTTCCTGTAAACTAGAGATTTTTATTCATATAACAACCGATAATAGTATCCCACATTTTATTAATTAATTAGTTATTTCGACAATTTCACGTTGTTTCCAATCACATGTAAAACTGAAGAACTTGTTTCATTTTCGTTTTATTGAAGCATCGACTGGGACTGAGTTTTCTCAATCTGTTCCAATTCTGTTTCAGAAAAAGGATATTTTGTTTCTGCTCGTTGTCTCGTTGGAAACAGGAAACCAAAGGAAATAAGGAGACTCCTTATTTCGGTGGCCTCTTCCTTTTCTTCCGCTCTCCTCCTCTAACCCTCTCACTTCCGCTTTCTCTATTTCTTCCGCTTTCTGACATCTTTGTTTTGACAAAAAGATATCTTCGATCTGAGATAGTATTCAAGCGTCTTCTCAAATTCATTGTGGGATTTTGAAATGTCACTTTTCCAATCATGGAATTAATAGGAAAACCATACCTCAAATTCTTTCAAATCTCTCAATTCTTTTAATCTTCTCAATACTTTCAATTATATTCAACCTCTAAATTTCTTCAATTCTCAAATCTTTCCAACGCACATGTTTGAAATATAGGTTCATCTATCATTATCATCCGCCTCATTACCCACGCACAAGCCTAGAACTCATGCGGGCAACAACCCTCAGCTTCTATATAATAAGAGAGAGTAGGGTTGTGTTTGTTCGTGTGTTCGCATCAAAACATGTCAACTTGTTTAATAATAAAGTGAGAGTATAGAATGAAGCATACTGTATAAGAATGATGAATCTATACTCTTGTATAGCAATATTTAGGTAGCTACATTGTTCATTAATCCAAAGTTGTATCTAAAGGTGCTTTCCGTTTGTGCGTAAACTTCCGAAGTCGACGACGACAAGCATTGTTGACATTCATACTGTCCAAATTTCAAGTGTACTAGAACAGCTGATCAAATAACTTTCCATTATTTGTGTTTATTATTCAAGAATCATAACATTTCTAATAATATCAACATACTAGCCGTCAGGCTCACTTCGCTCGCCATATCCGTCTAGCCAGGGGGCTCCGCCCCCAAGACCCCCGACTGGATCGTTCAGAAATGAGACAATCTCATTTCTCGCTTCGCTCGCATGATTTTTCATTTGAGCATACTTCATTCCATCAAAAAGTCAAAGTACTGAGAAAACGCAGAAAAGCTGAGGAAAACGCTGATTTTGGGCGTATCTTTGATGGAATATTAAAGTCACCTCATCACAACATTTCTAGACCCTACCTAAACCTCTGTCTAAAATTTGGACATTTTCTGTCTATTACTTGATGAAATAACTGAGAAAACGCAAAAAAAACGCTAATTTTGGGCGTATCTTTGGCGTTATTTCAAATTCCTTCTAACCAACATTATTACACCCTAGCTGAGCTTCTGTACTAAATTTAAACAATAATTTCTGTTCGTTTGTTCTCGATAAGTCTGAGAAAAAACAAAAAAACGCTGGAAAAACGCTAATTTTGGGCGTTTCTTTGACGTTATTGCAAATTCCTTCTAACCAACATTATTACACCCTAGCTGAGCTTCTGTACTAAATTTGAACATTTTCTGTTCATTTGTTCTCGATGAAGCTGAGAAACCGCTAAAAAACGCTGGAAAATGCAGATTTTGGGCATATCTTTGGAAGTTTTTCCAAATCCGTTCTTAGTGCGCCTCTAAAGGGCCAACTGAACATACCTACCAAATTTGAACGTTTTTGGTCCGGTAGATTTCTAGTTCTGCGAGTGAGTGAGTCAGTCAGTCAGTCAGTCAGTCAGTGAGTGCCATTTCGCTTTTATATATATATAGAAGATTTCCATTTAAAAGTATGAAAAAGAATAAACTAAACCTCCTCCATTAAAACATAATCTTTTAGGTTATTTAGACAAATTGAAATCTACCCAATCTGAGATCCTCACCCTGTCGTGGTCGACGACGGCATTTACGCACAAACGAAAAACCAGCTTAAGTCAGAATAAATTATACTCCATCTACACAAAGAATCGAATCCTCCAGTAGTGACCTTGAATTTCTAATCTAGATTTAAATTCTGAGCTTGTAACCTAGAGTAAAAAGCTAGAGATGCTAGTGAGAAGACCTTTCACTATAATTTGAAGTTTGTATTCCAGGGGGCGTAGTCTCTCAACAAGGGACTAGTGAAGTCCCATATTCAACTGTCAGCATTGGTTGGATGGGAATCATTGATGTTATATCTAAAGAACACTGACAGTACTGGAGTGAATCTCACTGTAGCTCTACAAACTGTGAACTACTTTCCGAAAATTCTGCCAAATTTCTTGAAAGAATTCGCTGATTTCTATGCAGAACATGGGATGCAGACTGGGTTTGAATAAGGAATTTAGGTACTGGGGTGGATTTCGGTGAAATACTCGTAAGTACAGTACGAAAGAAAAGGAAAAGGATAGAAAGAGGTAGCGAATAAGAAGGAAACATAATGAAAATGAGAAAGTTGAAGCAAATAGAGGAACATTCTTTATTGATTCTTACGACAAGTACATCATCAAAATGATAGGGAGAGGAAAAATAAGCTAACCTTATTAATCTGATTTTCATGCTGACTGCAACTTATCTGAATGATAGTTTTGTTTTCTTTAATGAACGATCTTCAAATCAGTATTTGTCCATGTAGTATAAACTAGGTCTTATTCTGGTACTTTATTAATCAACCTACAATTTCAATGCTTTATTCTTTATTGATTGATACAATAAGTACATCATCAAAATGATAGGAAGAGAAGAAATAAGGTATTTTCATTTTGTCGTAGAAATATGTTTAAAAAACGATTTTGATAGCTTAAAGCTCATTTTCCCTGAATATATGAAGCTTCTTGTCATTGAGTTCCACTGAAAAATGTTGAACAAAAGTCAATTTTGATGAGTGGAAGCTCAGATTTCACAAAAAACTTTTTAATACCTTTCTGTCTTCAGGTTTCCTTTCTCCTTCATGGCTTGAAAAGACAATGAATGCTTTCCGACTATCTCATTCTCTGAATTCTATTACTCAGCCTTCAATCAACTGGATTTCTAGTATATTTAGTCCTTATTCTTCATTTAGCATGAATCATATTTTCTCTAACTTTTTTATTTTCATACTGGTCCCTTTTCATTCGCTACCTCTTTCTATCCTGTCCCTTCTTTATTACATTCTACATTCTCTGTCTTTATCAACTGGATTCCTAGTATTTTAGTTCCTTATTCTTCATTCAACATGCATCATGTTTTCTCCAATTTTTTTCAACTTTCTCATTTTTATGCTGTTTTCTTTTCATTTACTTCCTCTCTCTATCCTGTTCCTTCCTAATTACATTCTACACTTTCTGCTTTCATCAACTGGATTTCTAGTATTTTTAGTTCCTCATTCCTCATCCAACATGAATCCTGCTTTCTCTCATTTATTTTCAACTTTCTCATTTTCATACTGGTCCCTTTTCATTCGCTACCATACCTCTTTCTATGCTGTCCCTTCTTCATTACATTTTACACTTTCTGCGCTCATCAACTGGATTTCTAGTTTCTAGTATTTTTAGCTCTTCACTCTCCATTCAGCATGAATTTTTGGAGAGAAATAGTACAGGCTCAGCCTAGTTTTTCCTCCAATGTCATAATTGTATTATGATTATAGTGTTTTGTACAATAAATGGAATGAATGAGTGAAAAATCAAGCATTATAATCATCCAGCTCATACTTAGCTTGAAATACTTATGTCAAATAAGTTGTTCAGATTAAATAAATGAATAATTTTCTCTCTATTTTTTCAACTTCCTCATTCTTATGCTATGAGGAAGTTGAAAAAATAGAGAGAAAATTATTCATTTATTTAATCTGAACAACTTATTTGACATAAGTATTTCAAGCTTAGTATGAGCTGGATGATTATAATGCTTGATTTTTCACTCATTCATTCCATTTATTGTACAAAACACTATAATCATAATACAACTATGACATTGGAGGAAAAACTAGGCTGAGCCTGTACTATTTCTCTCCAAAAATTCATGCTGAATGGAGAGTGAAGAGCTAAAAATACTAGAAACTAGAAATCCAGTTGATGAGCGCAGAAAGTGTAGAATGTAATGAAGAAGGGACAGCATAGAAAGAGGTAGCGAATGAAAAGGGACCAGTATAAAAATGAGAAAGTTGAAAATAAATGAGAGAAAGCAGGATTCATGTTGGATGAGGAATGAGGAACTAAAAATACTAGAAATCCAGTTGATGAAAGCAGACAGTGTAGAATGTAATTAGGAAGGAGCAGGATAGAGAGAGGAAGTAAATGAAAAGAAAACAGCATGAAAATGAGAAAGTTGAAAAAAAATTGGAGAAAACATGATGCATGTTGAATGAAGAATAAGGAACTAAAAATACTAGGAATCCAGTTGATAAAGACAGAGAATGTGGAATGTAATAAAGAAGGGACAGGATAGAAAGAGGTAGCGAATGAAAAGGGACCAGTATGAAAATAAAAAAGTTAGAGAAAATATGATTCATGCTAAATGAAGAATAAAGACTAAATATACTAGAAATCCAGTTGATTGAAGGCTGAGTAATAGAATTCAGAGAATAAGATAGTCGGAAAGCATTCATTGTCTTTTCAAGCCATGAAGGAGAAAAAAAAAGTTAGAGAAAATATGATTCATGCTAAATGAAGAATAAGGAACTAAAAGTACTAGAAACTCAGTTGTTGAGAAGCTGAATGATAGAATTCAGAGAAGGAAATAGTCGGAAAGCATTATTATTGTCTTTTCAAGTTATGAAGGAAAAAGGAAACCTGAAGACAGAACGGTATTAAAAAGTTTTTGTGAAATCTGAGCTTCCACTCATCAAAATTGACAACATTTTTCAGTGAAGCTCAATGACAAAAAGCTTCAGATATTCAGGAAAAATGAGCTTTTACCTATCAAAATTAACTTCACATTCTACTGCGATGAAATGAAAATACTCGTACCTACTCTATTGTGGAGATCTTGCGTAGCTCTTCCACTTCCAAGAAAAAGTGCAATTGTCAGTTTTTTCTTAGAATAGAGAGACTATTTTTCATTAATTTTTAAAGTGACGTAATTCTGTTCTCATTTTTAATTACTGTAAAATGTGGTACGTCACTGATAATCCAAAGTTTCTCTCAAGTTACGTCCTAAACTCTTAAATACGGTACTCTAGTAAAAGACAAATCAAGTCAGTGAGAGAAAATTCAAGTGTATTTAACATATAATTTTCACTTTCTTTTAAGGCTGGGCGTACACCAGTTAGACAAGATAAGACATGATCAGACACGTTTAGTCACAATACTTCACATAGTTGCTTATGAAGACATGTCTAATTGCAATGACTAATCAGTGTGAGTTGCGTCATAAGCAGCAATGCGAAGTATTGTGACCAAACGTCACGTGCGAACTAGCCTAAGGCTAGTCACACACTAGTTAGTCAAGACAAGACAAGACATGATCAGACACGTTTAGTCACAATACTTCACATAGTTGCTTATGAAGACATGTCTAATTGCAATGACTAATCAGTGTGAGTTGCGTCATAAGCAGCAATGCGAAGTATTGTGACTAAACGTCACGTGCGAACTAGCCTAAGGCTAGGCACACACCAGTTAGTCAAGACAAGACAAGACATGATCAGACACGTTTAGTCACAATACTTCACATAGTTGCTTATGAAGACATGTCCAATTGCAATGACTAATCAGTGTGAGTTGCGTCATAAACAGCAATGCGAAGTATTGTGACTAAACGTCACGTGCGAACTAGCCTAAGGCTAGGCACACACCAGTTAGTCAAGACAAGACAAGACATGATCAGACACGTTTAGTCACAATACTTCACATAGTTGCTTATGACGCAACACACACTGATTAGTCATTGCAATTGCAAGTTCAATCAGCCGCCATTTTGGATTCAAGTTGAGCTCTTTCCCACTTCGGTCTTTGTTTAGAGTGGGTTTCGAACTCCCTCACTCTATACGGTATTTTGCCCGGCGCCAATCAATCACTTTGGATTGATAAAATAATATTACTAATAATCACTCACTGTGTGGATACTTATATTTCACTCACTGAACTAATAATAGTATTCAAGAAAAAGATAAAGATAGATAGATCAGGGTCGTGTGTGAGGGAATGTATAAAGTGAAAGGCAAAACAAAGGTTAATTATGAATTATTATTGAACTTTAAATTATATGAATTTATAAAAAATTGATCAAAAATATGGTAATGATTAGATATAAATACAAGATGATTAAGTTTTTGAAAGTACAACAGTTCAAGTTTAATTTTAAACAACAAAATTAACAAACAGTTATTATTACTTTTATCAGGTTACTTGAACAATAAGATATAAAATCAAAGTATTGAACAACTCTAGTAAAAAATATGATTATAGTCAAAAATGAGAGAATTGATAAATTTTAAGAATGAATATGATTGGGGAGCCTTGCTCTAAAACTATTATTCGTGCTTAGAAGAAAATTTCAACTGTAAGCTTCAAGAATTAATTAAGATTGTGTCTACAGATTGTATTTAGAAGAGCTAAATGATTAATTTGCTGTTTACTTTGATGCTATGTAATTTATATAGTTATTTGGGCTTTTTAGGGTGGGGTGGTGTGGATTTGAAATGAGAAAAATTGAAAATTCTAAATACAATCTTTACCTGGCTCAGTCAATTCCCTATAGGATAATTGAAGTCTGAACCAAA
Organism: Nilaparvata lugens; assembly: GCF_014356525.2. Classification (NCBI taxonomy): domain Eukaryota; kingdom Metazoa; phylum Arthropoda; class Insecta; order Hemiptera; family Delphacidae; genus Nilaparvata; species Nilaparvata lugens. Next base: position 4,738,789 of record NC_052515.1, read on the forward strand.
AACTCACTCCTACACTGAACACTGTCCAAAATCAAAGAGACTCACAGCAACTAGCAGCACTCAACTGCCACTAACTGCCACTCAAATGCCACTAACTTGCAAGGCATGGTCTGCCTGCATATATACTAGCACCACGATTTTCCACCCTCATCACCCTTCGCCCTCTAGCTCCGCCTACCCTCAAACTCATCAGCTAATATTCTGCTTACAAATTGAATTCAAATATCAATTGAATTCACTATAATGTTTATTATGTATATCATTTTAAAATATGGCTCCCCTTCATATTAAAACAAATGATATCATATATTTTATCAATATTTAAACTCTAAAGTTTGGATACTGACAATTGAATGCATTGATTTGATTAATACAGTGATCAATCTTATAAATCTATATTGAAAAATACTCAATAATAAATACATGAATGAACAAAATACAAGTCATACAGTACATCATTACAATCGAGTTGAATAAATCAAATTAATAAGATACCAATAATTACTACTTAATTAATTAAGCAGGTTTCTCATACTCATTGTCAACATGTTTCAATCAAATATACCTAATTTATTCTATTTACAAATTTGTCCTTAGCCTATGAATTCGGATTCAACTAACTTAATTAGCTTATAATAATATTAAATTATAATTTATTATATAACATTATATTTGTTGAATACTTTATACATATAGCCTAATCTACTTCATGACCTAATTTATAAATACATTACTCATGTTTATCGTTTTATGTGATCACCATTCAAATAACTGATCATCAAATAATTGCTTCAATAATATTCATATGCGACCACGTGGTAAAATTGTAGCATATGCTAACCACGTGGTTACATTGTAAACTAACTTAAATATCTATATTTACTACTCTCCTAACTATATATCTATATCGCTATTCACAATTTTCATTCACCTGCCATCAACTTATGCTATAGATATATACAAGGGTTGACACAAAGCACAGTGGGCCATGTGGTTTCTATTGTAAACGTGTCTGTGACTGACGTTAGGAATGCTGTTAGCAAATTTCTAGGAAAGAATGATTTTGTCTCAAACTACTTTGAAAAGAATAATAACCCCAGTCATCTGGCTAGGTAAGCTATTCAAATGGATTCTCAATAGTTTCGAGAAACGGTTCTTTTTATTATTCTAGCTCTTCGAGCGTTCATATTCTTAAATACAATATGTTCAGAGCACGTGTTGCAACAAATAACATATATCTACAATTTTTAAATTTTAGGAGAGCACATGGTCGCCATATGTGGCTCAAAACCCCCCTCTCAAGAGCAAATACTAAATGAAACATGAGTTTAGTCTTTGCGATATTAACACTAAAAGGATGGTTATTAAGAGTAAACTAAGTGATGAAATTAATGTTCTCACACTTCAGACACCACAACATGAGTTCATATGGACGGTCTAGAAGTTTGAAGATCACTGTAGTTCTCCATCGCGGTACAACCAGATCATTGGATGCTGCATGTTACGTGGAATTCTGACTGGCCGTTAGCCTAGTGACTCTCGTAAGCTGATGATGTCCACTTGTCCGCTGCTCCATTTTCTTCCGTCTCCTTTGTTTCTATCTTTCCTTATCATATTGTACTGTACAATAAATTAATACTATCAGCTACACATATTTTCAGTTAAGTTTTTCAGCATGATGCATCCTTCACACAATAAGGCTACTCAATCCACCCCTTGTGTGAATTCCGCACAGTGCTTACTGGCTTGTTTACTCCGTGAACAATACATTCTCCATCTCACTCCTCATGTCTCTCGCTCATCTCGCAGGTGTTACCACTTTCTCTTTCTACTCTAGCCCTTACACTTTCATTTTGTCCTTCTTGTGAGTCATTTGCTGTCCTTCTCCCTTCATTGTTTGTTGATTATTCACAGGCTACTGTCCATTTTCTATTATTATGATTTCTTCAATATTATCTTGATACCTCTAATGCTATTTATTACACTATTCAGTCTATTTACAGTTCACAGTCCAAATCATTCCAAATAGTAGTTAATGAGTGATTATTATCTTCCATATTTTTCTTCACTCTCCTCCAGTTATCATCTGGAGATGACCCTCTTTGTCGGTAGTCATTCTGTCCTCCTCTATTCCAGTTTGTATTCCGTTGAAAGGTGTTTCCATTATCATCAGCATTACTTCTCTGCGAGTGGTTCTCATGATTGATTGCTCCCCTTGATCCGAAATTATCGTTTCCATAGCGTGTTCTCTTTAATTGCAGATTTCTTTCTTCAAATCGTTGACATTGTTTTTCTTCTTTCTCTCCTGCTGGACTCTGCTGATAATCATTACGACGATCACCTCCATGAAAATTCGAATCGTATCTTCTACCTCCTCTGCCTCCATTGTTGAAATGATTGTTGTCCCGACGCTGCTGTCCGTTACCGATGTTAACAGTCTCCCTTCTCTCCATTGGCGGACTTTTTTGTTCCTCTCTTTGAACCGAAATCTTCTCCTCTTTAAATTCTCGCTTCTCAACATCGATATTTTGCAAGCTCCATTCTTCCAATAGTTTTTCCATCTCGGGCACTGTCTTAACATTCCTATTGAATCTAGCTGTTTCCAGTCCAGTTCATAGTGTTTGACTAGTTTTATTATGATTTCTTCATCCGAGAGTGCCGGTGTCAAATTCCTTGCAATGAGCATCTGCTTTATGAAGTACTCACTTGCGTTAATTTCCTCCCTCTAATAATTTTCCGGTTCTCAATCTCTCTCGCACTGAATCTTGAGTGAGTTGGCTCCAGAATTTATTAGTGAAACGCTCCTCAAATTGTTCAAAAGAGTCAATGCTAGCCTGAATAATCATCCACCATGCTGAGTGTTGACTATCGAATGACTTTTCAATGATGCTTGATTGCTCACTCCAGTTAATTTTTCCACTACGCCGCAAATATTCTTTCAACTTAATCAAAAATTGCATAGGATTCTCCAGATATTTCTCAAATTTTGGCACTTCATCCAATCCCCTACAGCTGGTGTTGACGATAATCGGTTGTGTCCTGGCCTTTTCGAATTCCGTTTTCATCCTCTCCTTCTCTCTGTGAAATTCCGCGAGCTGCTCCTCAAATTTTTTAAAGGCTGCATTATCCATTCCACCTGATTTCTCTGATAGCTCCTTTCTCACCGATGCGATCTCTGTTGAAAGTCTCTTATCTATTCTCTCGACGTTTTTCTCAACTGCTGTTATTTTTATTGCTATCTCACCACAAATCTCTTTAGTTTTTTCCTCCATTTTCTTCTCAAATCTTCTCTCCAGCTGTTCTACATTGCTACTTAACTTTTCTAACTTTTCGTTCATTTCTTTCTTATTCTCTTCCAATTTCTTACTGTTTTCTTCGAATTGCTTGCTCATACTTGTCCGGCTTTCTTCGAAACTGGCACCCATATTTTCCCTCATACTTGTTAATAAGTTGAAGATCTTGTCCATTTCGTTCCCTGATAGTCCTACTTTACTCCTTTTTCCACTCGGAATTTGCTCTTGGTCGTCATGAGAGTCACCAGGTTGATTTACCATGTCAGAATTCGGTAACATCTCCGGTGAATATTGCTCCTGACTCTCACTGGTCTCGATGGTGTTATCTGTGCTTCCCTCACTGCTTTCGAAATTTGTTGTGGTGCTCTCATTTGTTGCCATTGTGTCTGATTGAAGTGTGTTCACAACCCTATTTCTAAGAAAATATCCTGACATAGGTAACCTATACTACGAACCTATTACTAGTCCTACCTATCACGAAGCGCATACATGACCCAAATAATGTTTATACAGAAAAATGAAATAATGTTCAATGAACTACACCTCAAAATAAATAATTAAAATTTAACTTTCTATGATGCTTGACTGGATAAATAATATACAAAAGATATAAATGATACTATACTCAGGGCTTCTGTTCTCTATTTCTATACCCTATTCTACTAATATAACCCAAAACTATATTCACAAAATATATAATGAATGATTGATTAACCCAAATAACACTCTTTTGAAATAAAGCTACCCCCAAAGTAATATTGAATGAGAATGAATAATATCAACTTTCCTATAACCTATATAAAAATCTACATATGATTGAGCGCACCAAATATGAATTTAAAAATTGATATACAAAGTAATTAAGTGAATAGGTTAAACACTGAGAATTTGAAGAATTTAAACAGATAACTTTCCTACCTGGCAATACTAATAATAATGATTATCACACTTCTGTAGCACACTCAATAAGAATTTCACACAAATGGAGGTGATTATATATACCAATTCACTATTATGCACTTTCACTTGATACACTTCAGCAGATTAACTCAGAATCTGGCCCCTAGTTGCGGCGACATTTTGAACTCTTTCCCACTTCGGTCTTTGTTTAGAGTGGGTTTCGAACTCCCTCACTCTATACGGTATTTTGCCCGGCGCCAATCAATCACTTTGGATTGATAAAATAATTATTTTACTATAATTTCACTCACTGTGTGGATACTTATATTTCACTCACTGAACTAATAATAGTATTGAAGAAAAAGATAAAGATAGATAGATCAGGGTCGTGTGTAAGGGAATGTATAAAGTGAAAGGCAAAACAAAGGTTAATTATGAATTTATTATTGAACTTTAAATTTATATGAATTTATAAAAAATTGATCAAAAATATAGTAATGATTAGATATAAATACAAGATGATTAAGTTTTTGAAAGTACAACAGTTCAAGTTTAATTTTAAACAACAAAATTAACAAACAGTTCTTATTACTTTTATCAGGTTACTTGAACAATAAGATATAAAATCAAAGTATTGAACAACTCTAGTAAAAAATATGATTATAGTCAAAAATAAGAGAATTGATAAATTTTAAAGAATGAATATGATTAGGGGAGCCTTGCTTTAAAAAACTATTATTTGTGCTTAGAAGAAAATTTCAACTGTAAGCTTCAAGAAATTAATTAAGATTGTGTCTACAGATTTGTATTTAGAAGAGCTAAATAATTAAATTTGCTGTTTACTTTGATGCTATGTAATTTGATATAGTTATTTGGGCTTTTTAGGGTGGGGTGGTGTGGATTTGAAATGAGAAAAATTGAAAATTCTAAATACAATCTTTACCTGGCTCAGTCAATTCCCTATAGGATAATTGAAGTCTGAAACCAAAAACTCACTCCTACACTGAACACTGTCCAAAATCCAAGAGACTCACAGCAACTAACAGCAACTCAACTGCCACTAACTGCCACTCAAATGCCACTAACTTGCAAGGCATGGTCTGCCTGCATATATACTAGCACCACGATTTTCCACCCCTCATCACCCTTCGCCCTCTAGCTCCGCCTACCCTCAAACTCATCAGCTAATATTCTGCTTACAAATTGAATTCAAATATCAATTTGAATTCACTATAATGTTTATTATGTTATATCATTTTAAAATATGGCTCCCCTTCAATATTAAAACAAATGATATCATATATTTTATCAATATTTAAACTCTAAAGTTGGATACTGACAATTGAATGCATTGATTTGATTAATACAGTGATCAATCTTATAAATCTAATATTGAAAATACTTCAATATAAATACATGAAATGAACAAAATACAATGTCATACAGTACATCATTACAATCGAGGAATAAATCAAATTAATAAGATACCATTAATTACTACTTAATTAATTAAGCAGGTTCTCATACTCATTGTCAACTGTTTCAATCAAATATACCTAATTTATTCTATTTACAAATTTGTCCTTAGCCTATGAATTCGGATTCAACTAACTTAATTAGCTTATAATAATTATTAAATTATAATTTATTATATACACTTATATGTTGAATACTTTATACATATAGCCTAATCTACTTCATGACCTAATTATAAATACATTTACTCATGTTTATCGTTTTATGTGATCACCATTCAAATAATGATCATCAAATAATTGCTTCAATAATATTCATATGCTGACCACGTGGTAAAATTGTAGCATATGCTAACCACGTGGTTACATTGTAAACTAACTAATAGCTATATTTATTACTCTCCTAACTATATATCTATATCGCTATTCACAATTTTCATTCACCTGCCATCAACTTATGCTATAGATATATACAGGGTTGACACAAAGCACAGTGGGCCATGTGGTTTCTATTGTAACGTGTCTGTGACTGACGTTAGGAATGCTGTTAGCAAATTTCTAGGAAAGAATGATTTTGTCTCAAACTACTTTGAAAAGAATAAACCCCAGTCATCTGGCTAGGTAAGCTATTCAATGGATTCTCAATAGTTTCGAGAAACGGTTCTTTTTATTATTCTAGCTCTTCGAGCGTTCATATTCTTAAATACAATATGTTCAGAGCACGTGTTGCAACAAATAACATATATCTACAATTTTTAAATTTTAGGAGAGCACATGGTCGCCATATGTGGCTCAAAGTATCATAGACCATTTTTATTGATGTCATCCTTCTTGTTTTAGAAATGCCTTTAAAATAATGTGCCACACAATGGGTGTTTACATTTAAAATATTCGAGATACAGCCCCCAAGTCACCCCTTTATGAGGAGTTGGAGTTCAGTTGTACCTCAAACGGTAGAGTATCCGACCAATAACGTATCCTGAAAGTTACAGTATTATATTATCTACAATAGTCTCCATCTTATTGAAGGGTTCCCATACATATGACTCACTCTTTATAAGGAAAGTTGACTGTTTGAGGTGAAATCCATCAAGGATAATTTCGGGTTTGAGCAATTCGCAACCCACAGAACCAATATTAATCTACATCAATTAATATCCAATAAGTTATCAGGAAGAAGCCACAAGAATTCCCCCTCTACTCTACATAACTTGAATCTATTTGGCTGTCTTCAAATTGTCAGCAGTTCCTTATTGGATAACATCATTCCTTCCCATATAAACAATACTGACAGTTTCACTGTGAATCTCACTATAGCTACCCCTAACATATATATGTATTACTTCAAGAGGTATCAACAATTGAATAACCCTTCATATATATTATGTATTATATATCCTATATCATATATTAATATTTATTTATTAATACCATGTATATACATCATATATTAATATCTACATATATAATCCACCATGTTTCGGACAACCCTTCCGTTAAGGTATGCTCTAATAACCTGCAACATGTCTCGTAATATGTGATACATGTGTTGTTACATGTGGTTATATACCACACATTTTACATGGTATATACTTCATAAGGTCCACATAGCATACGTGTTATAATATGTGGATTTACACCACAGATTGTACATGGTATATACTGCAAAAGGTCCACACATGGCATACGTGTATGCATGTATACAGTAAATAGCATCCTTGGTGTTAATATATATGTGAAAGTCCCACACCGAATTCGGCAGTACCCCAGCCATATAAGGGTTGGAAACTGAATTTGCACCCTACCGGAAACCTTACCCTATATTGAGTATTGACAATTTACCCGAACTGAAAGCCATATTGGGTATTGGTTATTGTTAATTGGTTCTGTTTTCAATATGTTGCGGATATGAGTATTTACTTTTCGTGAATGGAAACTGATACCTTGTCTTTTTTCATCTGGATTCTGGTTTTTTTTCTGTGATTTGAAGTGGAATCAATGCTGTTTTTGTGATGGTACACTCCTGTAAGCCGTACCGGTACAAATTGGGACAGAAAATGAAAATTGATCTTTTTCTTTAGAATTTGTGACTTTCTAATTTTTTTCTTTTTTTCCTAACTAGCGTTAGAGCATTCTTTTTCAAGCTGAATTTGAAAAGTTTTTCCCGAGGCAGAACCCCTTCTGACCCCTCACACCCACCCTTGGAACATTGTGTACCGTAGCCTATATTGTTACAGAAACAGAACTAGAATAAAAAATTAAATCTCAGTACCCTTTTAAATTATTTTTCGCCCCACTTGGATGTAATGAGCTGGTTTTCGTGCGTCATATGGAGGCCGAAAATGATTGTTTTCTGACAGGCCGGTAAAAGTTTTACGGCCCTAGGGCTGTAAAATAACCTTGAAGTCAGCTGATTCTGATTTGATGTGAACGTGTTTACAAAATGGTTTATGAAACGGAATCAGTTTATGCTTCTAGAATTGAATAAGTATTCTGCAATAAGATACTATCATTTTATTTGGATGAATAAAATACAGATAAGATATATATTATAAACTATTCAAATTCGATTTTCAGAGTAGGATAGAACTTCTAACCTAAACTTCCGAAGTCAACGACAACAAGCATTGTTGACGTTGACATTCAGATTGGCCAAATTTCAAGTGTGCTAAGACACAGCTGATCAAAAAGCTTTTCATTATTAATTTGTGTTTATTATTCAAGAATCAAAACATTTATAATATCATCTTATTGTCATTTGAAAGAACAAAAAAGTATAAACTCAACCTCCCACATAATTGAACATAATCTTTAGGTTATTTAGACAAATCAGAATAAAAAATAAAAATACTTGGACAATTTCCTGATATTCAGATTACCTCAGATTTGCTAGAGCTATCACCTTCCACTTCTGCTTTCGGAAGTGCTTAGTAAACAACTATTCTCATATTATATTGTTTATTTTTGTGTGTGGCGAAAAATAGCGTTTGCACCACGGGCAAGAATGTTTTTCCGGCTCTCGATCTTTTCTAGTCCTCGGCCTACGGCCTCGGACTTAAAAACCGATTTCGAGCCGGAAAAATCTCATTTTCTGCTCTAGGTGCGAAATATACATTTTTCCGGGGGCAGACCCTTTGCTGAACCCCCAGACCCACCCTTGGAACATTGTGTACCGTAGCCTATATTGTTACAGAAACATAACTAGAATAAAAATATAAATCTCAGTCTCCTTTTAAATTATTTTGTCACAACATGATTTGGACAGTAATGCCATTTTCAAGTCAATATTATGTCACAGGCATTAATGTCCGAAACATGTGACAAAATAATTTAGAAGGGTACTGAGATTTATATTTTTATTCATATTGAATGTAGAGTCTTTATTGCAAATATTGAAGAAAAGTAGAGAAGGTCTAGCCATATACTTCGTATGCCAGCAAATAGACTTCCAATTCAAGCTTGGCACTACAAACCCGACGGGAGAAGAGGCGTCGGACGACCGATGAAGTAATGGATGCGGGAACAGGCCAACAGAGCCTAATTCTTGAATGACGATGATGATTATGATGATGATTCATATAAAAAGTATAAATGAAAAAAAGTATAATCAAAAGTATTTCGGCATTAATGTCCGAAAAATATTGTGACAAAATAACTTAAAAGGGTACTAAGATTTATATTTCTATTTATATTAAAAATAGCCCTAAAGAAAAAAAGCAACAGAACTAGAAGTATATGTGGAGAAATGTTTTCTCATGAAGTTTTCTTAAAGCACGATCAACTCAATGAAAGCATAAAATTAAGCTCGATTTAAATTTAAGATTAAGTTTGGTTAAAACCAATTGAAGCTTGGTGGATTGCCTGAAAAAGCAAGGCGTGCAATTCTTTTTCGATGACGTTTTCTTTTCTTCTCCTGAATCTTGAAGCTGTAATAAAATCAATATTATTATGAAATCGAAGCTCAAAGGTCATGAGAAAAAGAGATTATCGAAAAGTATGATGCAATCAACGTGCTGGAATTGATAGAGCTGAGATTCTGTGAATGAATGAAGTGTAATTGAAGAATGTTAAGTGACACATAACCTAGCTACATTTGGACTGTTGTATAAATTAGAATTGGAACCGTTTTGGGCTTATAAGCCTGTGCTACTTTTCTGTAAGTTGTGTAATTCTGAATGATTAAATAAATAAATTAATTATTAAGAAACAAGGCTTTGAGAAAGAGGAAGAATGAGAGAAAAGAATGGAATGACTTTTTTAATTGATGACTTGACGAAGTTTGGACAGTAATTTTCAGTCTACCACTTAACCACGGGAGAGAGAGAGAGATTGATTATTTGCCTTTATTAGGGCGGAGTTAGGACTTCTGGTCCACTCTGCCACACAACCCTGTAGATTTAATCAGATTAAATAAAGATCTCTAATGAGAGAGAGATAGATAGAGAGAGATAGAGAATAGAATAGAATAGAATGACTGTCTTTATTTTATACCTGGGAGGGCGAAGTTAGGGCGCAGTCGGCGCCCGAGAGAGGGAGAGAGAGAGATAGAGAGATATTGATTGATTGTTTTATTTTTCTCCTGGGAGGGTTGAAACCATTTTGGTTCCATCTACCACCCAACTAGGCCAACACAATTACATAGCACCAATATAAGAAGTAGTCTACTTCTAAAACAACAACATAAAAATAAAAAGGAAAATTTTCATAACAAAGGCAATTATCAAAATATTTTTTAAAATGTTCTGGAAGAGAGAGAGAGAGAGAGAGGGGGGGGAAAGATGAGAGGAAGAACAGGAGGTGAGAGAGAAAATGAGAGTTCTTTATTCATAAGGGGAGAGAGAGTGAGTGAGAGAGAATAGGTGAAAGATGTATTGGAACCACGTCTACAAACCCAGCTACAAGCTCCGCCCACTTTCTTCCAATTGTACTTGTAAATTCTGCCGGTAGGTGGCAGCAGGTACTAGGTCATGAAAATCCCTTTGTTAATGATTTCCAATCATCTGAAAGCTTGTGATATGCAGTAGTTCGGAACCCACTTGAAGCTGCAGTAGATGTGATTCTCACATCATCATCTTTCCCATTGTATTTTCAATCATCTCTCCATCTTTCTTATAATATTTCTTTCTCTCATCTTATTATCTCGCACAAGTCTAGAGCCTATGTTGGAATCGCCCACAGCAAACGCTTTCTTAAATGGTCTAGCTAGCTTATATCAAGAAGATAAATAAAGGTTGTTAGTTGTTAATCTACTACTATCGTTATATCTGACTAAATAATATAAAAAATATGTATCCAATTAGAATAACATATAACACATAAATTCTCCAATTATTGGGAGTTTTTTACTGTCACAGAAATGATTCTCCATAGGACATCATTTCTCTTCAAACAGAAACAAAAATTACTAGAATGAAAATGTGAATCCTTTGATAACATAATAAATTATCACAGCCAGCTTTAATGAGAGACCTTTTTCAAAGAGGTGGTTGTGATATAAATTCAATAATATAAGACAAACCTCTCTTCTTGAATGCTTCTCAACCTCTCTTGATACTATATTAAAGAACTTTCCCTTTGTTATCGGATGGGCACGTTAATTGTCGGTCCCGGCTGATGCCCATTGACGGCTTAATTCAGGCAAGATGGAACTTCCGTCAGGAACTCCCCACCAATAAAAGTCATAAAATAAAAAAGAAAATAAAATCATATGAATACACTAAGGCGGGATGCACACCGGAGAAACGCATTTCGTGAAGCCTTCTTTCGTGAAACTTGTCTCATGCAATCCGTTTCACTCGCGCATGCATACAAAAGAAACGTTCCCTGCTTAATCTTATCAGTCGATTGCGAGCAACTTTCGTTTCTTGTTTCCTGAAACTTTTTTCACGAAACGCGTTTCTCCAGTGTGCATCCCGCCTAACATATGTTCAAAATAAGAATCTTCCAGCAGTATTTATTTTTTTATTTCATATCACTTGAAAATGGCATCAATGTCCGAAACATGTTGTGATTAAATAATTCAAAAAGGGTACTGAGATTTTTATTTTTCTTTCTATTTTTATTACAAGTAGCCCTACTTTTTATTACAGAAAAGAGATAAATGAAAAAGAACTTTCCAACTCATATTTCGGATCACATCATCATTTTGATCCATTATCGTCGGTTCCTTAAGTTCAGTAAATCATAGTAGGGTGAAACTACTCATACTTGTATAAAACTGCAGGCATTATCTAACAATCTATAGTGTATATTTGTATCTTGGAACAAAATAATCTATCAATAAAGACTTGTTAGAAATGGAGGATTGTCTTCTAAAAATTCGACTGAGTCACTACCAATGTTGTCCATAAAAACACACATATGTTGTCAAATTCTACACAGTTGTCTTTTAGTCCAGTCAACGAAAGAATTTTAGAGGGAAAAGTTTGGAACAAAATTTTTGACCCCGCAGCTCTTTCAAGGATAGCAAGGGGGTAAACATATCAAAAGTCCTCACTCCTACCCCTTGTTCTAAGGAGGTGGGTGTGGTTTGAAAGTACCATATTTTGGTTTTTTGCACATCTCGAGCAATATGCGTCTTTCGGAAATTTTTGCCGAATACACAATTAAAGCTTACAAATTAGCCTACAAGTTTCATTTGTAACATTTTCCCATATTTTCCCACTCCTTCTAGTTTTCTATTTTGAGAAAACAATAATGATTCCGAATGAACCGTGTGATTAAAAAATTTGGTGTAGCGCACTCACACAACTTCCTTGCCGTTATGAAAATTGATCAACTGACGCTAGTGTTCCCGCGCATATCAAATCTACTATTCTAAGATCTGAGACAGCTGGTGACAGGACAATAGCGATGCAGACACACGAAGTATGCTATCTCTTCATAGTGAATGATTTAATAGAATCAACACTTGCCAACAGTTTGCAATTGAATAATCTCATTTTCTCGCATTTCGAGCTTATTTTCAATTTCAGGTGAAAATGTTACTGAACATTAATTGTAGAGATTTTCATGCTGAATCTTTTTCACTTAAATTTGTTTGTTTAAATTGTATCCGAAGCCTGATAATTGAGAATCCAAAATCAAACTTTGCATGGATGGGGCGGTGCTCTTGAAATTTTTACAGATATGGGACTTGTGGCAGTTGATAAATCTTATCGATGACAATTTCAGGTACAACTTCAATCAAAATCGTTGGAGCCATTTTCGAAAAAATCGCGAAAACCCCTGTTTTTGACAACATTTTCGCCATTTTAGCCGCCATCTTGAATCGCATTTGATCGAAATTGTTCGTGTCGGATCCTTATATTGTAAGGGCCTTACGTTCCAAATTTCAAGTCATTCCGTTGATTGGGAGATGAGATATCATTTACACAGACGCACATACACTCATACACACACACACACACACACACACACACACCCACACACACACACCACCACACACACACACACACACACACACACAACACACACACACCACCACACACACACACACACCACACACACACCACACAACACACACCACACACACACACACACACACACACCACACAACACACACACCACACACACCACACACACACACACACACAACACACACACACACACACACACACACACACACATACAGACCAATACCCAAAAACCACTTTTTTGGACTCAGGGGACCTTGAAACGTATAGAAATTTAGAAATTGGGGTACCTTAATTTTTTTCGGAAAGCAATACTTTCCTTTCCTATGGTAATAGGGCAAGGAAAGTAAAAATAACTCAATGAACCGTGAGATTAAAAAATAGTATCTCCAGTGAGTCTCAATTCTAACTGTCATCACTTCCTATAAATAGCATCAATGTTCCCCATTCAAACAATGCTGACAGTTCAACGTATATCTCACAACAGAGCGTCCATCTGTTTATGATATTTTCTAATTTTATATAGAACTTCTATCGGTCGTCAATCTGCCATTTCTCTAAATATAGACAGCGACAATCAAAGGAAAGGAAATTACCCGCTTTCGCATTTACTTAATCTGGCGCTGAAGAAACCAGCGTCCAATGTAAATAGACGCGTGAATTATTCATCCTGATGAAGAGAGACGACAGACGACACAGCACAGAAAGGCCACTCTATGTTTGTTTTGTGTTCGATGATTGAAAGGAGAGCGCACAGTGTTTGCACCCACGTGCAGCAGATATCATAGAGAGCCGTTTTGTGAAAAAATGGACCAGAAAAACAAGTGGGACGTGCCTGCTCGCAATTGGGTCATTATTTCGAGCAGTTTTCTCTGCTAGATTAGGTTTTTTCGATATAATTTCATGGTCTAGGTGGATTGATGGATTACAGAAGCTACTATTGTAACGAGTTTACGAGGACTATTGCTGAAATTGATATCATTGTGGAGGAATTTTGTTCAAACGAGACGAATATCCAAGAGTTTTATGAAAATATGAGAGAAAATATCTCATTATTTCGAGCAGTTTTCTCTGCTAGATTAGGTTTTTTCGATATAATTTCATGGTTTAGGTAAATTGGTGGATTAAAGAAGTTACTATTGTAACGAGTTTACGAGGACTATTGCTGAAATTGATATCATTGTGGAGGAATATTGTTCAAACGAGACGAATATCAACGAGTTTGATGAAAATATGAGAGAAAATATCTATGAGACGTGAGTTATTATATTGATAGGATTAAACTCGGTTCATAGGTGATTGATTTATTTTGATTAGCCAATATTGATTGACTAGAAAATAGATTGGATGACTGGTTAACGTGTTCTCAGTACTCCAGTTGGAAGGGTGATCGCATTGTACCTGGTCTACAGACTTACAGGTTGAAGCTTTGGATTCAATTCTGAAACAGGGCAGAATTTTCCAATATGGCCATTGGGCGTGACCTCCCTGGGGGTGCACGACCACAAAGATAGTGTGAGTGAGAGAAACCTACTAAAGATAAAAATGAATAGTCATATTCTCAACATACTTTTTGAATCAACTGAAAAATATAAGGTTAATAAGACATCATGATTTTTGACAAAATATTTTCCACATCCCAGATAGTAACCATTCATAATTTTTCCAAATACTCAATAAACTCGATATTTTGCAAGGAATAACCAAACTAAATATTGATACTATCTGGAAGTCTATTTTTGAGAGTTTGACTTCTCACATCAGAGGGCGGAGTTAGCACTCTAGGTCCTCTCTGTCACAGAGAGTTAGTTTTGGTAGAGAGTTAGTGGGGAGGATATTTTTAATATTCTTTCCGAAGAATGGACATTGATATGTCCAAAGCTCCGCCAAGTGATGTAGATGCATAACTATATTATCTATAGCTATTCCAAATTGCTTTTTTCATATCAAATACAGTTCAATAATTATTTTTTTAGTCTGTATTATGTAAATTCATCTATTATGTATATTCATAATTTTGCTGTATCGTAAGCTATTATATATAAGTGTATAAGCCAGTATATATTGTAATCTACATAAATAGAGTACTCAATCAATCACACAACCCGGGAGAGAGAGAGTGAGAGACTGTTAGTAAGAGAGAAAGATAAAGAGAGAGTGAGAGAGTGGCAGAGATAGATATTTGTGACAGAACATGAACACATACTGCGTTTGATAAGCACCGCTTCCTCCGATATCCTTTCGAATCCTAGTCAGCTTCCGTCCTATGATTGATTTCTACAGATTGGATTCCATTCATGTTCATCTCTTATAATACTCTTCATATCTATGTTCTCTTTTATATATCACCTATGTTCTCTATATGTTCCCTATGTAATAGGTATAGCTATTTATTATTTTCACCCTCTCGCACCTCACACATCATTTTCCTTTTTTATTGGCATAATTTTTTACCTTTTTTTCTTTCCACTTCTGAATAAATTTTGTTTCTTCTGCTATTTTCTATATCTTTTTCAATTTATTTTTCCAGTACCTCGTAACTCACTCATAATTTTTCCTTCCATATAATTATTGGCATAATTTTCTCACCCCATTTTCATTATTGAAAATAATTTTCACATAATATTCTTCTCTTCTGTCCTTTTTTACTCTGAATAATTATTTCTTCTGCTATTTCTCTAGCTCTTCCTTCATGCATTTGTCTCTCTCTATTTTCTCCTCTTGCACTAGGATAATGTACATGCTCTCGTGTGTCACACATAATAATATTCTTCTCTTCTTTTACTATTCCACTGTGTCTCAATGTTGTCTTCTAATGCTTTCATTCTCTATCTGTTACTGTTTTTTGTGCTCTCTAAAATAATGTCCTGTAACTCACGTACGACTCATCATCTATTCTCTTCTTTTTTCGCTCTGTCCCAATTTTCTCTCTCTCTCTCAATTTCATTTTCTGTCTCTTCCTGCTTCTTCTTTTTCGATCACTTATAATTTATATTTCTTATAATTTCTCGAGAACCAGACTTATTTTCTCCCTCCATATTTCCACACTGTCTTAATCTTGTTCATGAGAATACTTCGACTGGAGCTAATAATGATTAAGCTGAGACTATACTTAACTAAACTGACTTGAATTAAAGTCAGTTCAAATAGTAAAGTAAGTTTTAATAGTAATCAGTAAACTTAAACTTAAACTGACTAAAGCTAGTATTAACAAATCTTTCATTGATCCCTTCAATTTAATAGAATTTTCTACTCTAGAACCATCTGTTGAAGATGGACCAATAAGCTGGCTTCTCTCTCGATATACAACTAACGGCCAATTATAACATCCGATCATTGCTTTAAGCTCCATTGCATAAGCTTCATAATAATACTGGATACAGTGAGAGAATGAAACACACATCAAACTGTCACCTTTGGTTGAACAGGGCGCATTGATATTATTTATAGGAGGAAACTGACAGAGTAAAGTGAACCATACTACACATCCGCTCCACTAAAAACAGAAACTAACACATTCATAGCTATGATTGGTAAAGTCACTTTCGTTTCACTCTGTGTCAGCATTGGTTAAATGAGAAGAATTGATGTTATTTATGAGGGAAAACTGTCAGTTTAAAGTGAACCACACTACACAACCCCTTCACATATACATGCACACTAAAAACAGAAACTAACACATATAGCCTACCTATGATTGGTAGAGTAACAACATTCCTTTCACTCTGTCAGCATTGTATGAATGGGAGGCATAAGTGTTATTCTATAAGGAATGATGACAGTTTATAGTGAATTTGACTACAGCAATGCAATCCAGAATTATTATGCCTGATGTATAGATTGAATTTGTGATGAACAGTAAGCTCCGTGACCTTTAACTCCGATGTCAAAATAATGATGTCATTAGCGATTTGGAATTGATCATTGTCATTAGCGGAAATGAACTTCGGGAATGGATTATTGTATAGGACCTCAAATTATTGTCATGATTAACTTTTCAACAAAATCAAAAGGGATTATGTATTAATAGATTATAACTCAGTAACTGATCATTCTTTATTATATATTTGTAAAAATATTTTAGATATTGATCATTAGAATGATTTGGGAGAGGCGTAAAAAGGCAAGCATTGAGCTTACTTATAAAGAGATCCACGTTATAATGGCAGTGTTTGTTTAGCAATGGTATTGCTATCCTTGTCTATCATTCAACAAAGCGGTTAGCGCTATCTCATTCTCGCTTTGCTCTGTTGCCATATCGTCTTTCAACAATGTAGAATTAGTAATTAATTAACAAAATATTGCATCTCTATTATGAAAATTCATTATGAAATTATTGAAAAATATAATTTATTGGTCAATAAAATATAATTGATTATTTCAAACGAGAATGAACAGTTAATATTACATCAATAAACTTGTATCAGCGACCGTCTATAGAAGGCATTGACAGGACAGAGGTTCGGCAACGTTGTTCTCCTATCTTTCTTCACTGCCATTATAACGTGGACATCACTAATGGACATATTCACCGCATTAAAAATGTATTCAAAGCATTTTATTGAATGAGGTTATGAATTTAATTCATGACTTTCAACAATATTGTCACAAAAACCACTTCATCAAAAAAGACTCAATATTTATAAGATGGATAGATCACTTGCGTTGTTGGAAAGAAACGATATTTTCTCGACTGAAAAGGAAAAGGATGACATTAGTATTGACCACTCATTGTGGGAGGGGATTATCTAGACAACTAGACCAATGACAGACTTTCATCTTGTTATTCATCTACCAATCACATTGCTTGGAAAAGGAGTATAATATCGACTAATGTATTGACCACACTCTTAGTGGGAGGGGCTTATCTAAGCAACTAGACCAATGGCAGATTTTCATCTTGTTATTCATCTACCAATCACATTGCTTGCTCGATTCTATATTACACTATATTCCTATAAATTCCACTTCAGTTTTAGTTTATCATAAATAGATGATGATGATTTAACAAGATGGAACTGTATATCATATCTTGAAAGATTTTTGGTAATGACAACTCCGAATATTCTTATTCAACATCGAATACTGAAATTCAATTATAAGAACAGTTTGAATTGAATATCTCAAAACCCATATTGTCTTTGATCAAATTCAACTGACGAGAAATAGATTGATATCATACATAGATTATCATCCATCAACAGAATTGTTTCATTTTTACTGCTGTTTTTAGATTAAAAGATGTATTTTGAATGAAAAAGACTAAGAAATTGTCAAAAAATAATAATACATTTCATTCAATATGAATAATTACCACAATATCAACTTCTCAACTACACAAAAAGTAAAAGATCTATTTCTTATCTTTAGAGCTCGTGGCTGGAGCTCAAGGCTTCTTATTTTAGTCACGCCAAAATTATTGTATTTTAATGATTATTTTTATTTGTAAAAATATTTATTGTATTTGGCAATATGTTCAATGTGTACAATATATTGTCCAGATCAATTCTACTGACAATTGTTTGTTTGTTGTTGGTTATCCATCTTGTTTCCACTATTATTATCACTATTAAATTTTATAAAACTTTAAAGTGAAAAAGCACTCACATTAGTAAACTTCATTATTTCCTAACCTAACCTAACCTTAAACACTTCAGTTCCTGTTTGGCTTGAAAATGTGCGATACCAGCACGAAACGAACGTCGCCACATCAAAAATAATGTGAGTGCTTTTTCACTTTAAAGTTTTATAAAATTTAATAATGATAATTGTTTGTTGTATACAGAATGAATAATGTATTCAATACATTGATGAAAGCATTGTATTGGACAAGAGATTTTAATTACAATAATGTCAAAGCCACTATGTATCGAAATAACGACCCTTTCACGAATAGGCTATACACAACTACCTGTAAAGTCAAACTCTGTTCTTAGTTTCAAAATAGTGATCAAGTGATACATGATCAAAGGTAGATGTAATAGATATTCAATATGTCAGTTACACAAAGTATCCCAAAATGTAGTAAGCCAAGAACTCTCCTTTCAGGTTCCTGATTCTGATATTGAAACTGATACTTTTATTTCTGATACTGCAGTCGAATGAAATGTATTTTGAACGCCGATAACACATTCATTTTCTACAGACGTAATTTTGTGTTCCAAAATTGTTCCTCTATCTCATCTATGAATCTATAATCTATGTGAGTGATCAATCATTCTATGAATTCATTCCAATAAGATATGATAGAGATAAAATTGTTCATCTATGTCATCTATTTGAGTTGTGAATCTATCATCTATGTGAGTGATCAATCATTCTATGAATTCATTCTAATAAGACGAATGAACGACATGATAGAGATAAATTACAGGGAATATGATGATGCGCAAGAAGACAAAATGAAAAAGTAAATCCAAAATAACAGTATGATATAATAAAATGGATGAATGAAGAAAATTTTCATCAGATTCAAATTTACATTCTCAGATCTATGATGATGATGATGATGATGATGATGATGATGATGATGATGATGATAATGATGATGATGATGATGATATGATGATGATGATGATGATGATGATGATGATGATGAGATGATGATGATGATGATGATGATGATGATGATGATGATGATGATGATGATGATGATGATGATGATGATGATGATGACGATGATGATGATGATGATGATGATGATGATGATGATGATGATGATGATGATGATGATGATGATGATGATGATGATGATGATGATGATGATTAATGAGAGGGAAGAGAAGAGAAAATAATTAAGGTAGAAAACATTATTTGAAGTTCACAGGAAGGTTGAAAACTGCTGTCATGGAGCAACGAACAAGTGAAGAGGAAAGTGAATATGAACTATTGTTTTTTTCAGATTAACTTCCACAATGATGCAGGTTTGATAGATGCCCAGTGAGATCCTACTCCCCAACTATAAGGCTAGGCACACACCAGTTAGTCAAGACAAGACACGTTTAGTCACAATACTTCACATAGTTGCCCTTTACATGTCTTATTGCAATGACTAATCGGTGTGTGTTGCTTCATAAGCAACAATGTGAAGTATTGTGACTAATCGTGACTAGTCTTTTCTTGACTAACTGATGTGTGCCTATCCTAAGGTGGAGTGCAAAACTAAGAAAAGAACGCAATGAAAATGAATTGAAATGTGAGAAAAATAGAGCAAAATGAGAGAAGATAATGAGAATGGGAAAGATAGAGAGAGTTTGAATGAGAGATAGTGTGAGAGAGAGAGACCGTTGCTTCAGTTGACCCTGCAACTCCGGAATAGCTTTGAGTTATCGGAAAACTTATTTCGTTGGCAATCTCACTGCTCCAGATTAAGCAGACAGGGCAACTGCAGTAAAAGACGATAAAACCATTAGTGCGCCCTATAATAAAACACCTGGTGCCCCTTCACCTACCATCTCACGAGTGAGAATGAGCTTCATTCACTGCCCAATGAATAATAATTACAATGAGAGTATAACAAGAAAATTGTGAAAACCACGGTATATAGAAGAAATATTATATTTTCTTCAAAAAATTTAAAATTTATATTATAAATTTTATATTTTCATCTAAATACCGTGGTGAAAACTACTATGTGAATTGAGGAAGAAATTGTATTCCGAGACACAAATATGTCTAGCTAAGGGCGAGACCATAACTGAACTAGGAGTTTTTTCAGGTGTTTTCTCTCTAAAATTACTTAGCCTACTCATTGACCGAGCGAAGTGAGGTCTAAAGATTCAAGTCGATGGTTTTGCATTTCTCTTTATTACTTTCCTTGCCCTATTACCATAGGTAAGGAAAGTATTGCTTTAAAAAAAAATTAAGGTACCCTAATTTCAAGTTTTCTATACGTTTCAAGGCCCCCTGAGTCCAAAAACATGATTTTTGGGTATTGGTCTGTGTGTGTGTATGTGTGTGTGTGTGTATGTGTGTGTGTGTGTGTGTGTGTGTGTGTATGTGTGTGTGTGTGTGTATGTGTGTGTGTATGTGTGTATGTCTGTGAACACGATAACTCCATTCCTAATAACCGATCGACTTGAAATTTTAAACTTAAGGTCCTTATACCATGAGGACCCGACAATAAGAAATTCAATATAATTCAATTCAAGATGGCGGAAAAAATGGCGGATAATTACTAAAAAACCATGTTTTTCACGTTTTTCTCGAAAATGGCTCTAACGATTTTCTTCAAATTTATATCATGGATAGCTATATATAAGCCCTATCAACTGGCATAAGTCTCATTTCAGGGAAAATTTCAGGAGCTCCGTAATATTCTTGAGAAAAATGGCGGATAATGACTAAAAAACCAAGTTTTTCACGTTTTTCTCGAAAACGGCTCTAACGATTTTTTTCAAATTCATACCATGGATAGCTATTTATAAGCCCTATCAACTGGCATGAGTCTCATTTCTGGGAAAATTTCAGGAGCTCTGTAATATTCTTGAGAAAAATGGCGGATAATGACGAAAAAACCATGTTTTTCACGGTTTTCTCGAAAACGGCTCTAACGATTTTCTTCAAATTTATACCATGGATAGCTATTTATAAGCCCTATCAACTGGCATGAGTCTCATTTCTGGGAAAATTTCAGGAGCTCTGTAATATTCTTGAGAAAAATGGCGGATAATGACTAAAAACCATGTTTTTCACGATTTTCTCAAAAACGGCTCTAACGATTTTTTTCAAATTCATACCCTGTATAGTTATTTATCAGATCTATCAACTGGCATGAGTCTTTTTCCTGGGAAACTAATGGGGGGTCCACCCTATCCTTGAGAAATGGACTTTGTAACCTCCATCTCGTGCATGAGGTAGGTAGGTAGAGCAGTTTATAAAAAGTACACAGTCATAGTCAAGATATTTCATCTGTAGAACAGCTGTTTTGACGACTTTTAAAAAAATCATCGAATTTCACAATTTATACGAAGGAAAAAGTACTCTGAAAACAATAAAAACAATAATTATATATACACATATACAGTAGTCTGATCGTAATTTAGTTGCAAATAATATGTTGCCGCCAATAATTGTCATGGTGTTATTCCCCTAAATTATTCTCGTTTGAGAATGAGGCTTACAGTTCAATGAGCAAGGAAAGTTGTGTGAGTGTACCACACCAGATTTTATTTATATGTTTATATTTATGTTTTTATGTTCCGCATTTACAGCGAAACGCAGTAATAGATTTTCATGAAATTTGACAGGTATGTTCCTTTTTGAATTTCGCGTCGACGTATACATACGGTTTTTTGAAATTTTGCATTTTAAGGATAATACAAAAGGAAAATGAGTCTCCTTTGAACGCCAATATTACCGTAAAAATGAGATTTTAGAATTATTCATCATAAATCAGCTGTCAAGTGGACTATAATACTACCCGTTCAAAAACATCGAACATCTTGAAAATGTATCTTTCCATCAACGTTGTAGACAGTGCAGCCAGACCTGATAACAGCGCTCTCACTCACATTCCGGGACGACACGTCACGGTACGATAGGACAGAAAGTTCTATGTTTATTTAGGATTTTTTCTAGACATTTTAAATTGATAAATTATTCATTAATTTTTGAGAAAACATAACAACAGGCCAATGTAACTTACTGATCGTGAGGTCTACTGTTCACAGAACTACGAGTTAATGTAGATGCGACTCATTCTACAATAATTGTATTCTAGACTATTATCATAGAGAACCAATACCTTCAATTCATTATTCCATTTTATTTTATAATTTTAGAGACATTCCATTACGTCCCTGCTATGACCAATGAATATGAATATTAACTAGTAGTTCTGTGAACAGTAGACCGCACGCAATATTCTCATCCACAAGTACCTGATTGAAACTATAGACCTTATGGAAATACAGCAATAGACTGTCTTCTCCACACATCTGTGTAATCACTTGTCAGCTGATTTATGTTGAATAATTCTATAGTCTGATTTTTACTCTAATATTGGCGTATGAAGGAGGCTCCTTTCCCCTTTAATATTATACTTGAAATGCAAAATTTCCAAAAACCTTGTATATACGTCGAGGCGCAATTAAAAAAGGAACATACCTGTCAAATTTCATGAAAATCTATCACCGCGTTTCACCGTAAATGCGCAACATATAAACATTTAAACATTAAGAGAAATGCCAAACCGTCGACTTGAATCTTAGACCTCACTTCGCTCGGTCAATTACAATGATAATTTAAAACAAGATCACTTAATAACTCTGTAGAAGTGAAATTAATCTCAAAAGAAACTGCTGAACGATCGATTATTATAAACCATATCATAGAATATTGGAACAATTATTCATCTACACGAACACGTCTATTCAAGTGACTGATGAAAAATCGTTAATGATTTATCGGAAAAGAAATGAGAATTATTTATTCTGATAGTCATCATATTGCCAATCTTCAATCTATATTATCAAGAGTATGTACACTTTACCTAACGGCAATTAGAAAGTGGGAGAAACTGACGAACTTTGAAACTTTATCACAAAAGGAATAAAATTTCGATAGAACACTCATTTTCAATCTTCTTTCAAAAGTGAATAGCACTCTTAAAAAGCTGTTTGAAAACCTCTCGATTTATTTTGAAGTCTATTTCGATCCAAGGTTTATTCACTTTGGGGAATTGGCGCCGAGATCACCGATTGGCGAGTTTAGGGAAATCACATTCCGTTTCTTTTTCAATTAGATACAATACAATTAGTATCATCTCATAAAATAGTATTATTCCACTAATAATACTATCAATTAACCCTAAATCCCAAGATCAATCATTTAAAATTTCGGCATCAACAAGGGTAATAAGCATCACTCTATTTTCAATAAAAATTTCAACATTTTAAAAACCCTAGATGAACAAGCCACAAATAATATTAATCTAATATTATATAATATTATTGTATATTATTCATCTATATATTTTTTGCTTGTATCTCTTTTCCTATGTTATTTTTATGTAAAATTGGTGTTGTACCGTTGGAATTTATATAAATAAATAATACTGAATTAGAAAAAACTGTGACCCAATCTTTAAAAAAATGAAGTCAATATCGTCAAAGTGAGCCTATATATGAAACATGTCTAATTTGCCTTATAAAGGTCTGATAGTAAGGCCTAATATGATAGATATTTTGAATAGATACTTTTGAAAAGTTTCAATGGATCAAAACATAGATTGATACAGTACCTATCAAGAAAAAACTGTATCCAAATTGTATCTAATTTGCCTGATAAAGGTCTGATAGTAAGGCCTAATATGATAGATATTTTGAATAGATACATTTGAAAAGTTTCAATGGAAGAAACCATAGATTGATACAGTAGTCTATCATGAAAAAACTGTATTCAAATCTTTGCAAAATAACGAAGTTTAAAGGAGCATGAATAAATAATTCCTGTATATGAGGTCTGTGTCTCAAGGCTTAATATATATGAGCCTACTTATAAAACAAGACTAATTTACCTAATAATGGTCTGATAGTTAGACCTAAATGTGATGAAGCCATCTAATAACAAGCAGCCTTAGAAATCAAAATCAGACTCACTTGAGGTCGCAGAGTTTCCCTTTGAAGTTGGTCACAAATTGGCTGCCTTTGATTACCGGCTGCTAAGTATATATGAGTTTTGGTCGCGAAGTCCTCTATTATATCGGCATCAGACGCTAGGCGTCGAGACGCTCCAAGCCAACTGACAAAGCACGGGACTTCGCCGGCTTGATTTCACGAAGCACAAGTCAGCACGCATGAGTCGTGAACTTTGCGTCGGACTTATTGCAACTTTCTGGAGCGTGAGAGAGGACTTGAGATGGGACTTAGAAGTGGTTGTAGATGGGTTGGAAAGAGATGTAGTTTGGGGAGATATGGGTGATGAGATTAAGTCACCCTAGTTGGCTGATAGATAGATCGGATTTGGTTCCTAAGATATCTAGTAGGTAGCAGTATATCATGTGAGAAAGATGAGGAGGAGATTTATCTTATACATGAAGGTATATCATGTAAGAAGAACGATAAGAACTACTTGATGTATCGTGTACATGTAGGTGTATCATGTAAGAAAAATGAGAAGTAAATGATGCATCATATAAGAAAGAAAAATGAGAAGTAAATGATGAATCATGCGAGAGAATTGAGAAGTAAATTATGTATCTTGTACATGGAGGTACGATTATATCATGTAAGATGATGGATGAGAAAAATATTACATGATGTATCGTGTACATGTGAGAATAATCAAGAACTGAAAAGTTTTTGTGTAGTTGAGAAGTTGATATTGTGGTAATTATTCATATTGAATGAAAAAGACTAAGAAATTGTCAAAAAACCACAGATTAACACAATAAACAGTTTATCAGAGATTGACAATGGTGTAATAACCGAAACCGGTCTTTCTAAGTATCAATAAATCTGTAGTTTTTTTGACAATTTCTTAGTCTTTTTCATTCAACTGAAAAGTTTGTGAAGTGAACAACTACAAGACTTACACTATTTCGGACTATGTGTACCTGTACCTTATCTAAATTTGAGAGAGGAATAGCACAAGTTTAACTTATTTATTCTCTCCCTATCATTTCTTTGATGAAGTACTTATTGTATGAATCAATAAAGAATAAAGAATGTAGGTATCACATGCAAGCAAGAAGAGAGAGAACATTATGTATAGAGTTCATGTATTCAGGAAGAATCAAGAAAAAGAGAGATATGAGAAGAATTATTGCCTTCATTAAGGGTGGAGTTAGGACTCTAGGTCCTCTCTGCCTGTCTGCCACACAAGAAGAAGATGAAGAAGAAGAATAAGAAGAAAAAGAAGACGAAGAAGAACATCTACAGTTCCAATATTCATAATACCTTATTATCATAGTATTTATTTCATAAATTGCTCATTTTTGTGTTTCATAGGCCTTAATCTTATTATGATTACCTGTTTTTTAATAAGAAACTAAATATTTTAATACCCGTGACAGAACAAAACTTTGGTTCACGACACTTTCTTTTAATTTTTCAATTTTCTCTCTGACTGAGGGGTCTTTAATAGAGCAATTATTTATAACATCTACATATTTGTTTTTTGTTTTTTATTGGAATTGGTTTTTCCAATTCCTACTTTTTCTGGTTCTCGCAAAACTTGAACCAAGTACCGTAGTCCGTAATGAATTTCTAAGGAAATATGAGATGTTGGGAAATATCGAGGAATACATAGGGGTATGAAGAGAATATTAACAGGAAGAGAGATCAATATCAGATAGAAACTATTTTGATACTACAGTATATTGCTGAAATACGGTCGGAAACAAATTATATTAGTCTCCAGGTTTGAGAGCTTGCTGGTACTAGGAAACTAGTTTGGAAGTTCGTTAGAAGTAGAGCAATCTCTAGTTTTGATAGGGCAATCTCTATGTATTCCATAGATCACTTACTCTTTCTCACTCTCTCTCTTTCTCAGGAAAGAGCAATAATGGCAGGTCCATTACAGTATAGGGGAGGGGTTTCAGCTCCTCACTTGCCTATTCTGACTATTTTCTGGAAAACTGAAGGAATTGGGAAGTTCAATTCGTCGAATCTCACGGCATGCATCACGGTAAAACATTTGCCCTTTGGTCTCTTGATGCAATACTGAAGATTTCACACTCTTAACACTAAAACTGCTGCAAATGTCGAAAGGAAATGCTAAAATAGTGAAATTATAGATCAGATTGAAGAGAATTCAATCCTCTATGAGCTCATTATTAGCATAAATTTCTATCATTAATTTTTTAGAAGTTATAAGGGCAAAAAAAATTGAGCCAAACATATTTTTTATTGAAAAATCTCACACCTTTCAAGAGCGGATATCTCTAAAACTATGAGAGATATGGGAAAAGTTATGAGATGAATATTGTAGGAAATTAAGTGAGCTTCAATTTAGTACAGAATAGTCATGTCCGTAAGACGCATAGTTTTCGAGATATAAGCGAGAAACCAAAAAATGGTGCTTTTGAACCACTCCCACCCTCTTAGCACATTGGGTTGGGGTGGGTACTTTTGATAATTGATTATGTTTACCTATGTACCACCCCAAACTGAGCTGTGGAGTCAAAAATTGTCCTCCAAACAGTCCCTTCTATCAGAGACAACTGATACGCTATCTTTATTTCTCTATGCTTCTATTATACTGTCTGGTCTTTTTGAGCATTTTCATTGCCTGGACTGGACTAGAGAACACTCACACCGAGAATTCAGAATATTTCACAGCCTCATTCGATTGGGAACACTTACGACACCTATGAATTCCAAAATTAACTAAGCTGCAAAATTTTGTGCCGCTCGCGCTGTCTGTGACACAAAACTGTAACTAATATTACGGTTCAGATGAATATCGATAGCAGAATGTATCGATATCAAATCGTCGACAGTATTATGTTATCGAGTACATCAGTATCGATATTTGAAGCATTCGATAAATCAATGGTATTCACCTATTTTTTTGTAATTTATCATTTGGTTGAGATAACATGATTGTGAGGTTTAAGTTTTCATTGAATATTTTTAATTTTGAGTGCTGAAAACGTTTGGTATTGGATTGAACAAGGTCTGTTGTATTAAATGCTGGATAAAAGGACTTTTTAGCTATGTTTTGAAACTACCGCTCTAGCAGACAAGTCGATGTTTATGCAGTAAAATCGTTAACGATTGGTAAGTGGAAAGGTTTGTTATTGGTGGAAATCAGTTCACCTGACCAATGAAAAGCGTCGTTCAATCAAGATTAGTGGTGGATGGTGAGGTCCGGTGTTTCAATATGGTGGATCAGCTGGTTGATAATATAGGGTCTTTCAGTTAATTAAATTCGGAATAGCCATGATTTTAAGAAAATGGGTTCAATTGCTTCAGTTTTGCAGTGGCACTGTGAAAAGTGCACCCTAATAAATCCTACAGAACATAAAAAGTGCATAAGATGTGGTAAGGAACGTGAATTTAAACCCCTGCGAAAATCTGGGTTTAGGGGTAGAAGTGCCAGTTTCAGTGGATCATCTTTTACTTATTCTGGGTATCCCACTTCTGTCAAAGAAAATACCAGTTCTGCAATAAGTGCTTCATTCAAAGCTGTGGAACCAGGGCATGAAGCTGACAACAAATGCGCCGTTATAGGGTAAATAATTTATCTGTCATTAGGCCTTATTTTATTCATATTTATAGCTTGCAATCTATTATTTTGAGACGTAGTTACATTTATCAGCAACATTTATTTTAATCATACAAATTTTAAGTCATAATTTTGACCCTTTATTCAGATTGATCCATTACAACCCTTATCAATAATAAGTTACTTTATGTCAACACAAAAAAAAATTGTTAAACTCAACCATATTTTATTATAGTCTATCTCAGAACAATAAAATTACATATATTGCTTAATTTTTTCAATCATATTATGTCCTTCTAGTTTGCTGAAGCTGATATCCCTTTGTCTAATAAAAATCAATAAACAAAGTTGTCATCCTAACCTTCCTTCCTAACGATTCTACATAAACATAGCTTGTTATGTTTATAGAGTGGTCTTTTACCTTACAATAAGGGTTGAATAGAAGTGATCTAAACTGTGCTTGTGCTTATAAATTCCCTTTTTCAGGTGGAAATTTGTCAAAAACTTAAATTACTCTTAAAAGAGGTTGGTGACTGAAGACCTGGGTAATTTAAACACAATTTTATGTAAGATCTCTGATTACTGTACAATTTATCTTCATGGTAAAGTTGTACTTATACATATTTTTAATCTTCCATAAATAATTGCAAATAAATTAAATCTTTTGCCTATAGGCTAACTTCCTTTGTTACTTAGGTACTTACTTGTTTTGTATTCTCATTAATCTAGTGACTAGGGAATATGTTATCTTTGATTTTAATCAGAAAGTCATTGACATTATTTTCGTATTACGCTAGGAAACCAAGCTGGGTGGCCAGTGGTACACCCAGTGGTGTCCCTATGTAAAGCAAGCTGGGACACCAGTAGTGTCCATGTGTAAAGCAATCTGGGACACCAGCCTTGGTTTCAGTGGTGATCTGTGTGAGACACCAGCCGTACACCAAGATTTAATGTCCCTAGTGTAAAATTTATGTTAGCTTCGATTTAAATTATGGACATCATTATCGTATTACATTAGAAAACCAGGCTTTGTCGACGATAGGAACCCAGTAGTGTCCATGTATATAAAGCAAGGTGGGACACCAGCTGTGGTTTCATTGGTGACCTGTGTGATACACCAGCCGGGCACCAAAATCTGATGTCCCAGCTAGTGTCCCCAGTGTAATAAATGTAATAAAAGCTTTATAATGCCCTGCCACTGACTTCGGACACTTGTGTTCTACTGGTGACCCAGCCTCGTGTCCTAATGTGATATGGGCCCTTTGAACGCTACTTGAGAGGCTTTGTGAGGCTTAGTGAGTAAGATCTGGGAGGACCAGATCCACTGCCCCGGGTGCACCACAAAATGGCCGCCAAACTAACTTTTTATGGTGCGCCGCACCAAAAACGCAAATCGCACAAAAACGCCGCACTAACTCTTTATGGGCAATGGATCTGGTCCTCCCAGAACGTACTCAATGAGATTTAATTCAAACAATCAGCATTCCTTGAATGGTTAGCACCGATTTTCTTTATAAGGAACGTAGACAGTTTGAAGTGCATTTTACTGTTGTAGCTCAGACAAATGAGGCAAGTATTAAGTTAGAAGCTTACATAAGTATTTCACATAGGCCTACATAGCCACAAAGTATGAGACAAGTATCAAGTCATAAGATAATATGACTATTCCTCATACATACCCACAAATACAAGTTATAAGAATCGTAATCGTATACGAGTTATAAGAATTAAAATAAATGACTTAACTGAGAAATTATTGGAAGGCAAGTGAAATCACACTAGCATTATTGAATCCAAACTTCAAGCACATAATGAATACAAATGAACAAATTCTATTATCAATTTTCAATGTGCAGTGCTGATAATTAAGTGTCATTTAACTAAAATATTGGTGTTTTAATTAGCCTAATCTTAATTAAAAATTTATTGCTAATATATATTTTTGGACTAAAATTGAACTTTTACTTTATGCCATAGAAACATCACCTCCTTTTTTGGGAATAAATATTTGGGAATGGAATAGTTTTGGGTCAAGCCTGTTGTTCCTTCTCAATCATATATTATTATGATTTGTGATTGAATCTACATATAAATAAATAATTTAAAAATAGAATAATACCCTAATTGTTGAGCAAAGGGTTTGAAATGATAACTTACTAATTGATTAATAGTTGAAAATCCAAATTCAATAGGCTAGTCATTAAATTAAACAATAATACTGAGTTCTAAAAAATGAATCAAATAAACAGTACAATATAACTGTGGAATAATTTCAATCAGAATATTGTTATTCCCATCTTAAATGAAAATAATTTCATAAAACATGATTACAGTGTAAACATTTGAATTATAGCTAACTATTTTATCCATAAAGCAGAATCAGGCTACAGTATTGTTATTCCCATCTTGAATGAAAAATAATTTCATAAAACATAATTACAGTGTAAACATTTGAATTACAGGCTTTTTCCTATCTTGAATGAAAAATAATTTTATAAAACATAATTACAGTGTAGACATTTGAACTATAGCTAACTATTTTAAATCCATGAAGCATGATTAAATCTTTGTGTAGAAAAGTGTAAAATGATTATTCAATATTAATACAAACTATAGACATTCCACAGATTTAACAGAATTGAATCATTGTGAAAGAAATTGGGCAATTATTAAATATTAGTAGCCTACAATAAGTTTTGAAGTCTTGACAAAGAGAAATTTGTGTAAATGTAATTATGTTCAACCATGTTAAATAAAATCATAAGCAACTATAGTGACAAATTAACCACTACTACTACTCATTGACTCTTGAAGAGCCATGGCCTCCTCCACAAGCCTTTTCCATGAATCTATGTCCTGTGCTCGCTGTCTCCACCTTCTTACGTCCAAGGATTGAAGGTCTGCCTCCAAATCGTCCAACCATCTCTTGCGTGGTCGGCCTCGTTTTCTTTGTCCCCCTGGTTGCTGATACAGAGACATACGTGCTGTACGGGTTTCCGGCATCCGTTCCAACCATGGCCCTACCAACAAATTCTAGCTCTTCTAATTTCAGTGAAAATGCTCGGTTGCCCATATAGATTATAGAGGTCATCATTTTATTTGAGTCACCACCTATCAGCCTCTAGCACTGGCCCATAAATTCTTCTCTATTTTTCCCTATTAAATCCCATCTATTTTTTGGTAGAGAGTTAGTGGGAAGGATATTTTTAATATTATTCCCGAAGAATGGACATTGATATGTCCAAAGCTCCGCCAATTTATGTAGATGCATAACAATATTATCTATAGTTATTCCAAATTGGGTTTTTCATATCATATACAGTTTATTTATTTATTTATTAGAACAGTCACAAACACGATATTTGGAAAGAGAAACAGGCAATTGCCCAAAACTTCTTCAATAATTATTTTCTTAGTCTATATTATGTAAATTCATCTATAATTTTGCTGTATTGTAAGCTATTGTATATAACTGAATAAACCAGTATATATTGTAATCTACATTAATAAAGTTTTCAATCAATCAATCTATTCAATAGCATCTTATCACAACTTGTCAGCAATTTATTTCTGGGCTGAAAAGTGGACTCAAATCAATTCAAGTGGATAGCATAACCTATAATTTTTATTCATTCATAACTCTACCTTCATTGTATTATCATTCATCCCATCATCATCACCTAGGCTTAAAATACTTCTAGAAAGTCGCCTTTGTAAAATAATAAATTATAAATAAATAAAACACCCATGTTTCACAATCATACATCACCAATGGTCGCAGCACTGTCCTATAAATTTTAATTTTACTGCTCCAGCTTAACAGCCTTGATCTAAGAATTTTCTGTAGGCTGAAGTATGCCCTATTTCGGGACAAACATTCTGATTGTATTGACAAATTAATGTTATAGTGAAAACTGTAGGCTGAAGTATGCCCTATTTCGGGACAAATTAACGTTGACATTTTGATTTTATTGACAAAATAATTTTGCAGTGAAAATGTTGATATGTTAACGAGATTGATAGAAGTATTATACTACAGAAGCTAAAAGAAAATCGACAGAGGAAGACAAAAATCGATAAGAAAAATCTATAGAAGTCAAGAGAATCGATTGAGGAAGACAAGAAAATAGATGAAGGAAGACGATCAGAGGAAGACAAAAGAGGGGAGATAAGAGACAAAAGAGAGAAAGAAGAGACAAAAGGAAAGAGAGAATGATCGGAATGTGATCAGTGTAAAGTCGTCCAGTTAACCAGATGGCGAGGAGTCTTAAATTGTCCAAAATTGGGAGAGTGGAACCCAAAACTTTCGCCATCAATTTGTGAGCAGTAACTATGCTGCCAGGCACAACCTGTGGCCTTTCATGAATAAAGAACCACCCCTTGCCACCCCGAAACCCACTTCACCCTCAAAAGAGGGCGCCAACCCCTTAAGATGCACCTGAGACGTTACTGGAAGTAGCCTAACAAAGACTTGTAGAAACTGAAAGTTTTCTTTGTTTACCAGAAAAATCTTTAATCTGTCATGACTAGTTTGTTATAAAAATAATGAGTTATTTACTCAAATTGTCATGTAGAAACTGAAAGTTTTCTTCGTTTACCAATGTGTGAAAGAAAAATATTTAATCTTTCATGACTAGTTTGTTATAAAAATAATGAGTTATTTACTCAAATTGTCATGTAGAAACTGAAAGTTTTCTTCGTTTACCAATGTGTGAAAGAAAAATATTTAATCTTTCATGACTAGTTTGTTTTAAAAATTAATCAGATATTTACTCAAATTGTCATGAAATTGTGAGAAAATTGCCATGATATAGGCCTATAAAAATAAATATGAGATATTTATTTGAATAGTCATGTCATTTACTTTAGAATAGTCATTTACTATTTACATTTAGAATAGTCATTTACTTTCTAAATTGAATAGTCATCAATAATAGACATTTATTTGAATAGTTTTATTTGAAATTGTCATGACTAGCTGCATATAAAAATGAAGATATAGGCTATTAAGAAATTGATGAGTAAATGAGCCCTCAAATGTTGAAATGAGGATAAATTCATGAATTAAAAGGAAAATAAATAAGAAAACGAGATATTAGTTTCAATTGTTATACATCAGTCTTTGATAATTCTGATCGAATTTTGAATCACAATCTTGAAGAGTTAATAAACATGACATAACAATAATCTTATCTTCCCTACTGAGATAATTCTATCATAGAAAAAGCATTCTATCATATTATACTTCCTGTATGTTTATTCTATGGTTTTTTCACAAACAATTCAAATTTTGATGCTCATGATGGTCAAGCTTGGTTTTGAATTCTTAGTAGGCTAAATAAATCATAAAATAAGCATATTTGCTTCCTCTTTGATAAAACTATCTCCGTATGAAAGATAATAAACATTATACATTTATCAAATCTTAGGGATTCTGATGCTCAGGTTTTTAAAATCATCTTTTGTTGTAGTATCAGTTAAAACCACCTCAAGAATTGTTAGTGAGTTGAATCATGCAGTTTTGTTAGATCGAAATGTAATATAATAAAGCTGTGTTTACACCAAAGTTATTAACAAAATGTTAATAACTCAATCCTTATAGATTCTATTAGATTGAATATAACTTATCATACACATGATTAACATATGTGTTTGTCAATTTCCGTTCAATCTAATAGAATCTACAGATGAAAATAAATTGGAAGTTGCATTTATTCAAATGCTAATTAATGAATAATAATTATTAAACGAAATCCCAATTAAATGGTGTGAATCACCCGGAAGACTTCTGCTACTGCAAATATTGACTACAGGGTAAACAGCTAGATGGAAATTCGATGAGCGCTACTATACAAAAATTATTTGGTCATATAAATAGATATAATACAAATGTTCATACAATACCCTGTAGTCTGTAGTCAATATTTGCAGTAGCAGAAGTCTTTGGGGTGATTCACAGCATTTAATTGGGATTTCGTTTAATAATAATTAAAATAGAATCTATATAAGGTTGTGTTTGGAGAGATATATAAGATATGGAGAGATATCACACATCACCATCAACTCTTCTAATTTTATCTATATAAGGATTAAGTTATTAATTAACATTTTGTTAATAACTGTGGTGTAAACGCAGCCTTAATGTAAAATAATATTGAAATTTAAGTTTTTTAAGTCGTTGTAGTCCTTGAAATAAAATATCTTTGAAAAACAAAGAAAAATTCAAATTTGATGGAATATTTCAAAAATCCATTTTTTGCAAGCAATAAGTAGGCTTATATATTTTCAAATCCTTCCAGAATGAGTTGTATTTCGAACTGTCAACATGGGTGTAAAGGGAATCACATTTATGTTATCCATACGGAATGATGACGGTTTAAAGTGAATCACTCCACAATATCCCAATATTTATACAATGCACAGTGTGAGAGAGATAAATGAACGACAAATGATCGATACAGCTCTCAGTTTTATTATTTTTCACTCTTCAGTCTCATCTGTTTCGCGTCACTTGAAACGGTCATTAATCACTTTTCCTGTCACTGTCAACCCTCGCTTTCCGCCAATACTTCTCTCTCTGTTTACTTATTAAACGGCAATTAAGATTAGACTCTTTCCAGTCCATTTGTTTTCTCTTTCTATACGTTTTCATCCATTGATCTCACCGATAGTATGATATTTAACTTTTTTTATATTAATAATTACAGTTCATAGTTCATTCATCCATTATATTCATTTATTGATTCAATAATATAATAAACAATTATTCTTAAAAATGATAGGGAGACGAAGAACATAGCAGGCACATTTATGATATAATAGAGGGAAAAAATTGGCTTACGGGATTGGAAATTCACGAATGACGCATCATCAAGTCTCAACTACTGGACTGATTAACTTGGAATTTTGCATATTATAATCCAGTCAATGAAAGGTTATAGAGGAAAAAGTCTGGAATACAATTTTCGACCCCGGAGTTCTGTTTAGGGTAGTAAGGAGGTAAACATATCAAAAGTCCCCACCCTTACCCCTTGTGCTAAGGTGGTGTGGGTGGTTCAAAGTTACTGTTTTTTGGTTTCTCGCATATAACTCGAAAACTATGTACCTTACGGACATAACTTTTATATACAAAATTAAAGCTTACATAATTTCCTACAATATTCATCTCATAACGTTTTCTATATTTGTTTTTAGTTTTCGAGATATCCGCTCTTAAAGGTGTGACATTTCTAAAAAAAATACACGTTCGCCCCCCTTTTTGTTTTCTATTTTTGCTCGTTTAACTTTTTAAAAATTGATGGGAGCAATCAATGGTGATTATGAGCTTATAGAGCAATAAATTATCTTCAATTTGATGTATAATTTAACACTTTTACGCACTTCCCTACAATTGTTGCAGCAGCTTTAGTGTTGAGTGTAAATCTACAGTTTATAAAATTCTCCCGAATTAAGATAGTTGATGAGCCAGTTTATAATACCAATATAGTTTGATATTGTTTGTCCCGTTTTGTAATTTGTGTCTTTTCTTTTGCAGTGATAAGGTAGAGAAGGGTGTGGAGGACGAAAAGGAGCAAGAGGAAGCTGACGAAGAGGAGGAAGATGTGAAGGAGGAATTGCTGAAGAGGTTTCGCCGCACAAAACCAGCTGATGTCCACCATGAAGCCCGCCGTCGACCGAGGTTTTCATCTTGGTCGCATCCCTCTAAAGAAAATTCTGGTTGTTACTTTATTAGTTAGTTATTTAGTTAATCAGTTAGTTAACCGGTCAATTAGTTGATCATCCATGTATCACCGTAAGGTAGCCAACCTCATTACCTATTTATTTACTTGCTATTTATTCACTACCATTTAATTATATGCATTATTTTCAACACTCTCAAGCTTGAAGCTACCTTTGCCAGTCCAGTGTGTTTGCACCTCAAACAGACTTTTTAAAACGGGAAAAATTAATGTGAATATTTATTTATTCACAATCTTCACATGATACATCACATTTTTAATATCACTCAAATGACTGGTGACATATCAAAACAATAATAATGATAATAATTCCTATAACTAGTTGTATACTAGAACATTGAAGATTGACCACATACGCCATGAAGTCACAAAACTCTACTTATCGCTATAATAACTCGTCAAATATCAATTTTCAGGGAATTTTGTTTCATCACTTGATAAAATTATTATTGAAATTGAAAGTCGGCAGCATTGTAAATAGTTTTTTTCAATTAATATTTTTTGAGTGTTTTTTTCAATTAGTTGTACTGATTCTATGTTTCTGATGACTGCTGGAAGTTTATTAAAATATCTCATCCCGGAATAAAACGGTGCTTTCTCAAATGCTGCGCTGCGAAGAATGGGAAAGGCAAACTAGTTTCTATTGCGGGTATTATATTCTATCTATTTTCACAATTAAAGGTTGACAAACAAACTGTGATAAAATTCAAGTGAATTTTATCAAGTGATAAAACAAAATTCCCTAAAAATTGATATTTGACGAGTTATTGTAGAGATAAGTAGAGTTTTGTGACTTCATGGCTTATGTATCCAATCTTCAATGTTAAAGTACACAACTAGTTATAGGAATTATTATCATTATTATTAACTGTAACTTACAGCTGATGATGTGTGAGCACACACGAAAGCATGCTCCTGTAAAATATTAATTTTTATTTAATTAAAGTGGATTTTTGACAACGTTCTAAGTCTATTCAATTATGGAAAAGTTCCACAACATCAACATTAACACTACAAACTTAATCATTATTATTGTTTTGACATGTCACCAGTCATTTAAGTGATACTCAAAATTTGATGTACCATGTGACGATTATTAGGCTATAAATAAATATTCACATAAATTTTTCAAATTTTACACAGTCGGCATATTTTCAAGTCAATTTTTACTTATGTTTACAGTTTTTGAAGGCAAACCGGACCGCTCAGCCAGTGTTCCTTGCCTGATGGCTGAGTGGGTGTGCGCAGTGTGCCGCACCTACAATGCCAGTGTCACAGACCACTGTGCAGCCTGCGGCGGCGGTCACCAATCCAAGTCAGTCACCGCCACCACGTCGCCATCGCAGTGGAACCCCGACGACGACACCGACAAGATATCATCAGCTGTCATCAAGAACGTCAACAAACTGCTGGACAGCGAGTGTCAGAACTGTGATGTCCAAGCACAAAACCGCTCACCCAAGCGACACAGTCCTTCAGTCTACGAGAAGGTCAAATCGAAAGTTAGTCGGTCGTTGTCGAATGGGGGTGGTGTGATACATAGACGATGGAACGACAAAAACAGACCCAATAGTTTGGTGATTGATAGTGATAAGTCGTGGAATGTCAACCATTTGAAGCCTTCGACGTCGTGGACTTGTCAACGGTGCACACTGGACAATAAGAATGAGGTTGATAGGTGTGATGCTTGTGAAATGCCACGTAAAGTCAACCTGCCTTCAACGTACAACACTCTGCCACGCTCTGCCACCATCATCAAGGTGCCTGATTGGAACAAGTGTGTGGTGGAAGGGGGAGGTGGGTTCAAATGTGATAACAATCATGAAACCGGTGTCATTACATCGCCTGAAAGGTTGATCTCGACTGTGATTACAAGGGATAGGGAGGATGTGAAGTTGTCACCCAACGGTCCCTGGCCTAAT
The DNA here is from genome assembly GCF_014356525.2 of Nilaparvata lugens. Classification (NCBI taxonomy): domain Eukaryota; kingdom Metazoa; phylum Arthropoda; class Insecta; order Hemiptera; family Delphacidae; genus Nilaparvata; species Nilaparvata lugens. The sequence continues at coordinate 4,776,704 of NC_052515.1, forward strand.
AAACCCATGTACCGCCGCAGTTTGTCTGAGATGCTGGCTGTGGATGTTGCGGGGAAGTTGGATAATAAGGGGAACAGGAGGAGTATGGTGGAGACGGATGCCCAGGGCAACATCCAACACACCACGTCACCACGCTTGATGAACAACCTCAACCTGCAACTCACCCCTGCTGTAACAAAATACTCCTACATAGGCATGTCTGAACCCATAGTGCCCAGTATTGCTGGAGGGGGAAGAAGCCCCCAAACTCTCACCCCTGTCAAAACAGTCTCCAGTTTTGGAGCAACCCCTGAAGTGATGGATAACAGTGATGTGGTGGTGAAAAAGTCCACAACAAACGGCGCCTTTGGAAGGATGTGGACTTGTAAAAAGTGTTCATTCCCCTACAATCCGATCTGGATTGAAAACTGTGATATTTGTGGCTCGATTAGGACGCCTGCGTCGCTGACTGAGCCCAGTCTGATAACTGTAACAAAGGACAGTGTCAGGTACACTCCGCCGAAAATGGGTGAAGTGGGTAAACGGAGGTTGTCGTCATCCTCGTCAAACAGTGACCACCAGGGGGACACCACAACGATAGTGGTGGACAGTGGTGTCGGTGGTGTTCTGCAACAGGATCTGGAGGATGACTTCCAGTTTCTGCCGGCTGATTTCAACGAGATGGACTGGAAGTGTAAGAAGTGTACACTGGTGAACAGTGGGGCATCCATGGCGTGTGAGGTGTGCGGGGGGTCCAAGTTGAAGTCCATCACACAAGTGCGGGACATGACGCTGAAGAAGGGGGAGTTCTGGGTGTGTCCGCAGTGCACCCTTAAAAACCCTCTCCAAAGAAGTATGTGTCAAATTTGTAAAACGGGGAAACCGGTGCGATCGTTAGAGGTGCCCCATAGTAGAAGTGGGGGAGCGTCTAGGAGTCCCTCGCCACGGGGCGCGTCGAAATCAAGATCAGGGGGGAACCCACAACTGGGGGCCATTCCGAAACAGAAACATGTGCGGAGGAGTAACTCCGGTGGGCGGGGGAGTGCTAGTGTGTCATCACATCACGTTAGAAGCAACAACAGTCGGACTACCCCAAACTTTGTAACGAATAATAGTAACGAATTATCTGTGATACCGGGGGGTGGCGGATCTAAGGGGGGTGTTTCCCCCACAACCACCCAAGCCCCACCCCCCACCCCACCCTGGCATTGCTTGCACTGCACTTTTGAGAACCGCGGACTGGCGTCGACGTGTGAGATGTGTCAGGCGTCGCGGAGTGTTGTGACGACGTCTAGTGTGAATGTGACAGTGACGTCGCCGTCTGTGACGTCATCGTCACACCCGGGCGACAAGATGGCGTCGCCGTCACCGGGCGTAGCGCGTACGCTGATTGGTCAGGCCAGTGAGCTGATGGAGGATCTGAGGCAGATTGAGGAGAGGGACGCGTTGGAGAACTGGGAGCGGATTGTTCGATTCTGTACTGATGTGAGTATCTCTATTTTTCAATTTTCTTTTTCCATTAAAATTTCTAAAATAGGCTGTGATTATGCTATTTTCACTGTATGGAGCCTGGTTCTGTTCTATTATTAAAATCAGAACCTACGGTACTTGAAACATCCTATTATTGAAAATGGCAATGGGTTGACTATAGTGAGGTCCACGTTGTAATGGCAGTGTTTGATTAGCAATGGTATTGCTATCAATATTCATTTATTTCATTTATACATTGATAGATACAATAAATCATTCTCAACTATGAATGATTGGGAAAGGAACAACAGGCTTAAAGCCCAAAACTGTTCCTTTCCCAAATTTAGATAGAAATTGTCCAAAAATAGGTTATGTTTATCACTTCATAAGTTTTATCCAATTTTGAGTCGAAAATATAAATGAGGAATTTATAATTTAGATAAGTTGAAAACCAAATTGAATACAAATATTTCACTGAACCAGCACTGGTAACTGGAAAATATAGTATTAGATTATTGAAAATTTTAAAACTTGAAAAGAAACTCATACTTACTTCTAAAATAACAGCTGTATGTCTATCCTTGTCTATCATTCACCCAAGGGGAAAGCGCTATCTCTTTCTCGCTTTGCTCTGTTGCCAGATCGTCTTCTGACAATGTAGAATTGATAAAATATTCAATCTTAATTATGTAAAACCATTATGAAATTATTGAAAATATAATTTATTTCTCAATAAAATATTTAATTGATTATTTTAAACGAGAAAGAACAGTTGATATTACATCAATAAGCCTGTATAAGCTACCGTCTATAGAAGACATTGACAAGACAGAGGATCGGCAACGTTGTTCTCTCATCTTTCTCCACTGAGATAGGAGAACAGCGTTGCCGATTGTCTGCCTTAATTTACTATACTTCTACATTGTAAAAACGGATTTGACAACGTTGCGAAGCTACAGAAGGATAGCGATATCTGTTTTGTCGAATGATAGAAAAGGATATCAACACCAATGTTGATCAAATACTGTCATTATAACGTGGGCCTCACTATAGGCCTATAGTGAGGTCCACGTTATAATGACAGTATTTGATTAACTTTGATGTTGCTATCCTTGTCTATTATTCGACAAAGCAGGTAGTACTATCCTTTTCTAGCTCCGCAACGATGCTAAATCTGTTTTTGACAATGTGGAAATATAATTTATTAAGGCAGAGAACAGGCAACGCTGTTCTTCTATCTTTATCCACTGCCATTATAACGTGGACCTCACTATAGCTATAAAAGGCTCCTTTACACTTGAACCTTAGAGCCTTATCACAGCTACCTCTAATCTAATAGAAGTGTCTGTGACCGATATCTGTTTCAGATATGAATTTGGTTTAGACAAACCAAAGCTTCAGCCTAACTCAAGGGTAAGATCATATTGGATGCACGCAATGTATGTCCAAACGCGCAGATGAGAAACAAAATCTGGAAAGAGCCATAGAAACACGTTGTGACTTGCCTGTAGCTGCTCACACTGAACGCCGCCAGCAAGTGCACGCGTTCAGTGTGCGTTTTCTTTTCTGATTATCTTCTTATCTGATTATCCATGGCTCTTTTCAGATTATTATTGTTTATTGCTCTTTCCAAATTTTTGTTTCTCATCTGTGTGCTTCGTTATGCAAGATACCCGTGTACTTGGACATATGTGCATCCAATGTGATCTTACCCTAAGCTTATATAGGCCCTAATCCTAAGATGGCATCTTAGAAAATGCTTGTCTTATAAATATTTCATTGCTTTATTCTTTTAAAAAACGATTCTGACAGTATTTTATGCTTCCATTCTCATACGTATTTAAAAAGTGTAAAAAAGCCAATTGATCTGTAATAACCTATACGAGTATAGCATTTACTTGAAATGGTACTTAGAACTAGAAATAACATTTCGAATCTTCCATGATAGTCTAGAAATAATAATAATAATATAGCTTTATTTACCATTCTTAAAAGAACAAAAGCCTCTCTTATGAGGTATATATGTGGTTGGCGACAAATACAATTTTAAATTAATTTAAATTATAAAATTTCCCCCTTTTCAATTCAGAGTCTGTCAATAATTTTTGCCCATCTTCCCCTGTCTCTAGCTTCGGTCAGCCACAAATCTTCCAACTCGTTGCGAAAGTTCATCCCTCCACCGGAGTGTGAAACAATAATATTGTCATATTATCAAATGAATAAATAAAATAAATTGCATTTCAATGATAAGCACATGCCGTTCAATGAATAATAAATCATTAATGTCTCCACAAGACAAATCAAAGCCCCACTAATGCCGCAATCAAAATTATGGATAGACTGACCATTGGAATGAGACAACTTAATTACAAAAGGTTTAGAAATGTGTTAGAAAAATTTCTCGTAGATAATCAATCCCTTCTACTCTGTCAAAGAATATATGGAGAAAAAATTATATCCAAGGGATTTTTAAATGAATTAAAAATGTGTATTATTGTATATTATGAACTGTATGTAATGTATATTTTAATTTGAGTCCAATGTACTGTGACTGTTTATTTTAGTGTTTTATTGACAGTTTCTATTGTGCTGTATTGTATTGTGTTGACTGGCCTATATGTCAAATTGTGATGTACTATTGAGGCTAATAAAGATATTCTATTCTATTCTAATGAAAATTTATTTATTTTAGAACAAAGAGCCGTTCGTGGATGACTCATTCCCGCCGGCTGACTGCTCGTTGTATTACAACGGTGGGTCAGGAGGGGAGACCAAGGACAGTCACGTGGCCCAGTGGTTGCGTCCCTATGAGATACACACAGAGGGGTGTGACTCCAAGCAGGAGTGGACCATATTCAGGAATCCTCTGCCTTCAGACATATCGCAAGGTCAGTTAAATCGCGGGGATAATTAGTTTCAAGTCTGATTTCTAGGACACGCATTAAATCCAATGGATACATTTACAGGGTGGCCACCTACCGGGAAAACCGGGAGAACATTGAATTCCTCATGATTGTACTAACCGGGAAAAATATCGTAAATTACTCATGAATTTTTCATAAATTTCTATTAATTAACCGAGCGAAGTGAGGTCTAAGATTCAAGTCGACGGTTTGGTATTTCTCTTAATGTTTAAATGTTTATATGTTGCGCATTTACGGCGAAACGCGGTAATAGATTTTCATGAAATTTGACAGGTATGTTCCTTTTTTAATTGCGCGTCGACGTATATACAAGGTTTTTGGAAATTTTGCATTACTAGGATAATATAAAAGGAAAAAGGAGCCTCCTTCATACGCCAATATTAGAGTAAAAAATCTGGTGTGGCGCACTCACACAACTTTCCTTGCAGTTATGAAAGTTGATCACTTGACCACCTGATCACCCTGATGGAGAGAAACAGTTTTAGGTTCAATTTCAATTTTATTTATCATGTTATACTCGTATATAATACAATATTAACACAGGTCATAAACATCACATCAAACAATATACATCATAAATACATTACAAATGTCACCACAATATACTTGTAATATAATCTAGATCATTAAAAACAAAAAGAGGTCAAGTTAAAAGAGGGTTAAAATAAAATAATTAAAAACATAAAGAGGGTTATCCTATTGATTCTCTCACAATCATTAATTAATTCAATGCTGTGATCGTGTAAATAAGATAGATAAACTATTAAATAAATAACTGAAGAATTTATATACAACGTAACTAAGGGTTTGTAACATTAGAAACTGGAGAAAAATGTGTTTCCTCTGGTTGGATTTCAATTTGGTCAGTTCAAACATTAAAAATACGTCAGCTCTGTAGGATTGCCACCTGGTGATCTTGGTACTGTATAAGAGATTCGATATTCTGATTAATATTGATAAATTGTCTTCACCTGGTGATCTTTTCTTGATACTGTATAAGAGACTCGTAATTTTAATTTATATCGATAATATGTCTTCATTGTAATTATGTTGTCAAACAAATAAATTGATTGATTGGTTGATTGAGTTATTATTTTGACAATTCCTATACTCTGATGAGAGTCTGTAGGAAGCTATAGAAACAAACAAATAATTGAAATGAATAATTGATAATATGTCTTCATTCTAATTATGTTGTCAAATAAATAAATTGATTGATTGAGTTATTATTTTGACAATCCCTATACTCTGATAAGAGTCTCTAGGAAGCTATAGAAACAAACAAATAATTATCATGTTATTGCAGGTGTTTTGGGCAACTGCTGGCTGCTGAGTGCCTTGGCAGTGTTGGCAGAACGCGAGGACCTGGTCAAGAAGATAATGGTGATGCGCAACTACTGTGAGCAGGGTGCCTACCAGGTGCGACTGTGCAAAGATGGGAAGTGGACAACGGTGTTGGTTGACGACCTCTTGCCCTGCGACAAGCGCGGACATCTTGTCTATTCGCAGGTCAGTCCCGACCGAATTTGTTTCTGAATTATGGTTATGTTAGATTAGATATGAGACAAACTGGAGCAGCTCGTCTACTACCAGAATACAAGATCTTTATTTGCCATAAAATAAAACAAGTTTACAATAGGCATCGTCAGTTTAACAATATTTTCATTTTTTAAATAAGCTAATTGAGTCAATTTGCCACATCTATAAAATCATTACAATTTAGATACTCATCTGTTGAGTAAAATCCTCTAACCTTAAGCCATCCAGCAATAGTTCTTTTAAAAATGTTCAGCGGCAACAATCTAATGGATAAAGACAGATTGTTATACAGTTCACATTGTAGATAACTGTGGCTTTTCAATGTTTTGGTTAGTCTACCACGTGGTGTTACCAAGTCTAACTATGTCTCGTATGAAGAGTATAATTGGAAGTGAACTGATTTAAATTGTCCTTGATATAAATCAAGTTTTGAAAAATGAAGATACATGCCAAAGTCATTATTTTTAGATTTGTAAAATGAGTTCTTTAAGATACGTAGTTTTTTATATCAATATTTATTCCGAAGAATTCAATTCCAAGGAATCAGCATTGTGTTTCAACATTTCTTTCTCAGGATATTTTGTTCTATTATTTATTTCTGTGACAACAACCCATGGTATTCACGTTGTTATTGATAAGGAATCATCTTAATTTACAGGCTAAAAGAAAACAACTATGGGTGCCTTTAATAGAAAAAGCTGTAGCAAAGATACATGGGTGCTACGAAGCGCTTGTATCAGGGAGAGCTATCGAGGGGTTAGCTACCTTAACAGGTAAATTTCAATATCCAACAATTATTATTATAACATTTTCATTAATGATCATTATTATAATTTTACACAATCTAGCGACTATGATATTTATTCTCTGTAGTTAGTACAATAATTATTTGAATTTATTTGTTTTTGATTTGCATGTATTTGATATTTTCTTGTATTAAGCTTATTGAGAATAAAACTCCATTTATTCATTTAATCAATTACTTCACTTATTAAGAAGTTCAATAATAACTGATACAATTTTAATAAAATTCATTTAGTTGTAAAATTACCAAATTTTGACAATAGTCATACATAACAAACAACACAAATACATACACTAAATATTATTAATATACTACATAGGCCTTCTCAAAATCAAGTACTAAATTCTACCATAGAGAAACGATAGCATTAGATGTCACCACAAAATGATACAGTATCACAGCACATGATACAGTATCAACACAATATGATACAGTTTAACCGCATAATGATAGTGTCAACACAATATAAGTATCATCTCAACTTGAAACGGCCCTATAAGAGACTACTAGCGTCAAATAGCTTCACGAAAAAGAACTACTAGGACTATCGGCTTCAGTTAACATTGAAATTTGTAATATTAACGCCCTATGCCATGGGATATCTTCTTATGCTATCTTTTCTCTATTGTATCACCCTGAATGATTCAGTATCACAAAATGATACAGTATCATCTCAACTTGATACACAACAACAACATTTGATACAAAACTTCCAAACTTTGAATGAATTCTACAAACCATGGGATATCTTCTTATGCTATCTTTTCTCTATGGTATCACTCTGTATGATTCAGTATCACAAAATGATACAGGATCAACACAATATGATACAGTATCATCTCAACTTGATACACAACACCAAGATTTGATACAAAACCTCCAAACTTTGAATGAATTCTACAAACTATGGGATATCTTCTTATGCTATCTTTTCTCCAAGATACTACTTATTGTATTGTTTTGTTGCAGGTGCCCCCTGTGAAAGTGTGCCCCTACAGCCGAGTTCACTGCCATCTGAAGACGAGCTGGACAAGGATTTGATCTGGGCGCAACTGCTGAGTTCACGGCTGGCACGCTTTCTGATGGGCGCCTCCTGTGGAGGGGGTAACATGAAGGTGGATGAGGAGGAGTACCAGAAGAAGGGGTTGAGACCCAGGTTGGTATCGATTTTATTTTCCAAAAAAAATGAAATTCTCGTAATTGTCTATCGTTGATTCGTTTAGACCTTGGAGGGTTTTGTTATTTTATTTTTTAAAACTTTTGTGTATCTTCAGTTTGTTCAGAGTTCAGAGTTTAAGGCGCATCTTTGTTTATGCGTAAATTTCCGCAGTCGACGACTGCAAGCATTGTTGACATTCATATTGTCATAGCCACCTCTAATACAAGACCGCGGCCTACGATATTGCAACGTCGCAGTGTAGGCCTAGAATCTAATACATGATTGGTGAAAAAGATCAGCTGGTATTTTTTTAAATCTTCTTCACCAATCATGTATTAGATTCTAGGCCTACACTGCGACGTTGCAATATCGTAGGCCAGGGCCTTGTATTAGAGGTGGCTATGATATTATCCAAATTTCAAGTGTGCCAAAACAGCTGATCAAATAACTTTTTATTATTTGTCTTTATTATTAAAGAATTAAACATTTCTAATAATATCAACATATTGCCATTTAAAAGTATAAGCTCAACTTGCCCCATTAAAACATAATTGAACATAATAATTGAACATGTAGACAAATTGAAATCTACCCAATCTGAGATTCTCTCCCTGTCGTGGTCGATGACGGCATTTACGCACAAACGAAAACCCAGAGTGTTGAAAGGATGACTCCAGTTTCGGCGAAACCATTTGAAGATCGACTTTGTTCGTTCGAGGACGAAATATATCGACTTCGTATACAAAAATCGACCTTAGATAAAAATCGACTTTGTTCGACTATGGTTCAAAGACCATATTATTGAGGGTTGAAGCTCTTCATTCAGATCCCCACATAAGTGAGAAGTTTAGATATTGGGACGCTTTCGAGAACTCTGACTGAAAGGCTGGTGGATAGAGTACCATACACATTGGGTGAATGATGTGAAGCTGTTAGGGAATATATCAATACGACAAATTGACGTGTTGCGTTTTTGTGATGTCGAAAACTTATTAGTGATGTTAGCAACTTTCTATAAAGATGTTGGCAACTTTCTATAAAGATGTTGGCAACTTTTTATAAAGATGTTCACAGCGTTTTTGTGATGTTGACAACTTTTTGAAGAGGTTGTTCACTTTTTTTGAAGAGGTTTGCAACCTTTTTACTGATGTTGGCAACTTTTTTATGGTTGACAGACACGCGTACTCAGTGCTAGACGTTCGCGACCTCTGCGGTCACCGATTGGTGCGCCTTCGCAACCCTTGGGGTCACTACTCGTGGAGGGGTGACTGGAGTGATGACTCCCCCACCTGGACCAGCCAACTCAGACAGCTGCTCATGCCTCACGGTGCTTCCGACGGCGTGTTCTGGATATCGTTCGAGGATGTGCTAAAGTCAGTACTCGACCTCACAAATCGAAATTAATAGATTCATTTATTTCACTGAAAATCACAAATCATAATATTACAATATAATATGATTGGGAGAAGACAACAGGCTTAGCCAAAACTGTCTTCTCCCAAAATTTTACAAACAAAAGTTTCAAATAAGAATGACAAAAAAAATGAAATTGACAATAAAATAATAATTTATCTGACGAGGAACAATTATTATGCATTTAGATACAAATAACAAATCATTTCAATGATAAGGGAAGGACAATTATTATAAAATTGCATAATGCCGCATCCACATGTTGGCCCAATGTAAGCCAATGACGACCAGCACGAGAGTGTGGATGGGTGGTTTGCCAGCGCTGGCCTTCATTGGCCTTCGTTGGCTATCGCTCCGATTTTTGACGAGCGAAGGCCAGTGAAGGCCAGCGCTGGTAAACCACCCATCCGCACTTGTCAACCAATGCGTGTTGTTCCCTGTTTTGTCGTCTGCTCTGCTGTTTTTCTGTGTTATTGAGTTGCAATAGGCCTAACTGTTATCAATTGTAATTATTGCGTTACCTTTTATAGTTTTGATTGTGTTAATTTTAGTTGATATTTTCAATTTCTATCATGAATTTGTCGCTGGCTGCCGCTGGCCTTGATTGGGCACTGATCACATTGCATGGATGGCAAGAACAACGCGGTCAAGCCTACCAGGTTGAGCCAGCTTACTGGACGAGTGACTGGGCCAACATGTGGATGCGGCATTATATTGTTTTGTTGTCAATAAAATGACAGCAGTAACATTTAAAAACACATTATGCATTAATAACAATATATTTATGTATCAATATCGTCAATTTTTCCTTTCTCATTTGTATCTGTACAATTTTTATTGTTAAGGAGACATATTTGGGGAAACCCGTTGTCACCATTGTGAATAAATAAATAAATATTTGAAAGTGATATATAAAAACCGTAATTGAATACTTGATAAAAATAATAATCCTATTTTCCTCGCACTTTAAATTCAATTGACAATAATTATCATTTAAGATCCACTGCAAATAGATATGTCATATATCACACCAATATTGAATGTTTAAGGAAACAGTTGATCTATATAAGCACTAAAATAATACCCTTATTCCGGACCATTTCCTCATAGACTCTAAGATTAGTAGATAAACTAACTAGGAATAAAAACCTGAACCCACAGTAATTTTCTCTTTTATATCGACGTATGAGTCTCGAGATTTCTGCTCTAACTACTGTTTGCAAGGCCTTTTCTTTTAAATAGATTCGTTGAAAGTGGACTCGCTTACAAATTTTGCTTTTATCTTTTCTCTTTTTTTTTCTGCCTTCTCCATTTCTTCCCTTTTCCACTCCTCTTCACCCTTCATTCCTTACTTTTATACCCTCTACCTGCCTATTACATGGGAAACCATAGTTGGCTAGGTATTTTTCCTCCTTTTTGCTTTTCATCACATCCCACCATGAAGCCTGTTTATGAGTTAGTTTCTTAACTAGAAACTTATTTTTGATTGTAATTTTTTGCATTTGCTTTTATGTATTTTGTGTTGAATATAATTATTGATTGATTGATATTTACATAAAATATTCTTGAATTAAAAAAAAAAAACAGTTGTTATGGAGTGTAAATGCACTTTCATTGGTAGTGACGATCGTTTCGACCTGTTGTTGGTCATCATCAGACTGTAGGAATTTTACGTAAATTGCCAATGAGCCAACGAGCCAATGTAAGTGCATTTTCACTCCATAAGTGTTTTTTAAAATTCAAGTTTAATTTTAATAGTGAAAAAGTATGGATATGAAACAGAGTAATCTAAAGGTGCGTACAGATTTACGCGCCGCGAACACGCGAATTTCACTTTTCATCAGCTTATTATATCTGTATCTGTACAGAAACGGTAAGATACAGATATAGAAAGCTTAGCATCAGCTGATTAAAAGTGAATTTCTCGTATTCGCGGCGCGTAAATGTGTACGCACATTAATATTCTACTAATTATTTGATGAAATTTATTGGATGTCTATTTGTTTGGAATTTCATGTGATGTTAACATCTAATATTCGACTGAATCATTGATGAATTTGATTGAATTTTTGTTTGTAGGTACTTTGACTGCATAGACATCTGCAAGGTGCGAGAGAGTGGCTGGAACGAGATCAGACTAAGAGGCACCCTGCCACCCCTCTCCTCCATCGACCACCTGTCCTGCGTACTGCTCACTGTGCTCGAGCCAACCGAGGCTGAGTTCACGCTGTTCCAGGAGGGACAACGGTCAGTAGCATGGCGATACACTGTCCGATTCAGTTCAAAGTGGCAGCGAGTAATAGATAAGAACATCAACGCTTACAATTCAACCAATTAAATGAAAAGACTAAGAAATTGTCAAGAAACCACAGATTTATTGATACTTAGAAAGACCGGTTTCGGTTATTACACCATTGTCAATCTCTGATAAACTAAGCTTACTTTATCAGAGATTGACAATGGTGTAATAACCGAAACCGGTCTTTCTATCTATAGGTACCGGTACTAGAAAGACCGGTTTCGGTTATATACCATTGTCAATCTCTGATAAACTAAGCTTACTTTATCAGAGATTGACAATAGTGTAATAACTGGAACCGGTCTTTCTAATTATCAATAAATCTGTGGTTTTTTGACAATTTCTTAGTCGTTTTCATTTAATATGAATAATTACCACAATATCAACTTCTCAACTACAAAAAAAATCAACCAATGCTATTCAAAGTGAATCTCACAATAGTAGAGTCAGGAAATGTTAGAATAATTTAATAATAAAAGTGGTATATTGAGGTCCACGTTTAATGGCAGTATTTGATTTAACAGTGGTGTTGTTATCCTTGTCTATCAATCGACAAAGCATATAGTGCTATCCTTTACTAGCTCCACAACGTTGCCAGATCGGTTTTCAAGAATGTAGAAATGTAATTAACTACAAAAATAATTAAATCTCAATATTATAAAAATTTACTTCTTCTGTTCCTAAATTTTCTTCGATAAAATGTTCAAAGTAAGGTCAAGTTCACATCATAAAAACTTTCACTTGAAAAATAAATAACTGGAATATACTATATAATTCTAATTTTGAATTTCGATAGATTGATAGAATAACCAAAGAATAAACTATAAATCTCTTAGGGCCGGTTTCCGAGCTCGGGATTTGGCTAAGTTCCAGACTTTGAACAGCTGGAGTAAGAAAATTGGATTTTCGAAACTGGGCGTAGTCGCAGTCATTGTCAAAGTCACGTTTGAATTAAATTTCAAAAAACTAGAAAATTAAACAGAAAATAAAATAGAGAGAAAATAGTGTAAAGTTTCAGCTATTCTGAATTATTTAGAAATGTTTAATTCCGTCAAGGGAAAACGTTTCCAATAATTATAGAAATGAGAAAATAAAAACTGCGACTACTGTTATAGAATCTGCGACTACGTCCCGTTTTGGAAAGCTAATTTTCTGACTCCAGCTGTTTAAAGTCTAGAACTTAGCTAAATCCCGAGCTCGGAAACCGGCCCTTAAACATCATTAAAACTACTGCCCTTCGATGTCCTACTCATAACAAAAACTGTTGTGTGAACTACTATTCAGTTCACTTATTTATTTATTTACAGAGGCAACTCTCCACAAGTATTTGAAGCCCAGGTGATGAATGATTATACAATATAAACGTCTATATCAGTGATGATTTCATTAATGGATCAATAGAGAGATGACGAATAGCTGAAACGTAACTTGAGAATGAGTAGCTGATATAAAATGTGAGAGTAATGAAACCTGAATCACCTGCAAAATCTATACTAAGAACTATTGCTACTTACTATTGTCTTGTCAAAATTAGTATTATTTTCTCACTTAGATAAATTCAATTATTTTGTGTTTTGTGTTTTAGTAACTCGGAGAAAAGCCAGCGATCGCAGCTGGACTTGTGCGTGGTGGTGTTCAGAACTCGCTCGGTGGCGCGGCCTGAGGTTGGTCGCCTCGTTGAGCATAGCAAGCGACAGGTGCGCGGATTCGTCGGCTGCCACAAGATGCTCGAACGCGCCATGTACATCCTAGTCTGTCTGGCATTCAATCATTGGCATACTGGTCAGTAAACGAGTGATTAGATAGAGATTAAGACAATAGAGATAGTAGACAACACAAGATCGACTGGGAGGGTTTCAGTTCGTCGAGATCTCAAAACATCAATTGCCACAAGATGCTAGAACATGCAATGTACATTCTCGTCTGTCTGGCATTCAATCATTGGCATACTGGTCAGTAAACGAGAGATTAAATTGAGATTAAATGCCGTTTGCACAGTTTCAGTTTAAACTAAATTTCATTTTAAACTGGATTAAATCCATATCAAGTCTCATCCGTTATAATGTTCTTTATTTTAGTTTAAGCCACCAGCTGATTGAATTCAGTATAAGCTTGAGCTTATCTTGAGCAAGCTTAAGATTGAGTTCAGCTTTTGTACGAATATAGATATAATAAGCATAGAATCAGCCGATGACAGTCGCGGAGACTAGAGTCGACTGGTCTGAGTGTCACCATTTGGAAACACATGCTCTCGACTAGAGTCGAGTCTCTTCTCGACCTGAGTCGCGTAAGTGTGAGTTGAGCCTTAATCTTCAATGCCTATAGGTGCGTATAGACTTATGCGCCACGAACACGTGCATTTTACTTTTCATCGGCTGATGCTATCGGCTTATTATATCTGTATCTTAATGCTTTTGTACGAATACAGATATAATAAGCATATTATCAGCCTATAAAAAGTGTAATGCACGTGTTCGTGGCGCATAAGTTTGTACGCACCTTATTATAAAGTGATAGTGATTGAAATCCTATTATATTAAGCGAGCAATTTATGTATATGGTTATATGGTTATCTGGATATCTGGTTATGTATGTCCAAAAGGATCTCGAAAACGGCTCTAACGATTTTCACTAAATTTGGAACATAGTATAGGGTTATGATATAAAAATTTGATTGCACTAGGTCTCATCCCTGGGAAAACTCGCTGAAGGACATGAAAAGGATAATAATTATTCATCCTTGGAAAAACAGATTATAATTTCGTCGTCAGTCGATAACAGAAGATGTGAGTGCCTGTGTGGAAGAGAGACAAAATTATGTTCAGCTGTTCAACTATTTGCAATCAATCAGCTTATTCGCGAGAAATATTGATCTAGAAATTTTAATCGATTTGATCAAAATAATCTGATTTGTTGACATGGCATAGTATATGATTCTAAATAAGAGTATATCATAATTTTTAAAGTTCATTATTTTATCATTATTCTATTCATCATTATTTTATCATATCATTATTTTACAGTTTTAAGTGATTAGTGAGTGATATTTTGCTCTTCAATGTTGTTTTCCATCACGAACTGCTTATTATTAAATCACTTTTTGCTATTAGAAAAAACGACTAGCAGTCAGATATTTTGTTTTCGCCACACTGCACTGAAAGCAGCTGTTTTCCAGTCCCTACGTAGATCTAAAATACCTTGTTAGCAGACGACTCTCGTCTGATGTAAGAAACAGGTTTCTTTTCCGTCCTAGGCCGGAAAGTGTACTCTTTCCAGCCGCTTGGAAGTCCGTAGTTAATAAGTCATCCGCTAGATTGGGCGAGTGTCCACTTTCTTCATCTGAAGTCGCCATGATTTCAGTTCGAATTTCGAACTTTTTAGAATATTTATAGTGTATTAATCTAAATTAGGGGAAGAAACCGGTTTGGGTTGTGCCTGTTAGAGTCCTTCCCCAATCATTTTAAAGAATTGAGTTCTGTTTATCAATAAATAAATAACGAGCGAATCTCGGTGCCCCGATATTAATTATAAACTGAATGTGTTTATCTATTGTGTTTAAGTTTGCCTAATTCGAATCGGATTACAGGTATGGAAGATCCAGCTAACTACCCCGAATACGTGCTAGCCATTCATAGTTCGAAACGACTGCTGGTCGAGCAGATATCACCACCTGCCTTCATCCTCGCCGATGCCATCATTAACCTCACCCTCGCCAAGGGCCAACGCCATGAGGTAACATTCTCTTGCCATCCTTGTCTGTCATTGTTATGTCCATAAATTCATCCTGCTTCAATTTCGCACTGTTTTCAAAACTGAAAGTTTAAGTCTGAGGAAGTGCCATACATCACAGTACATTTTAAGGCTCGCCGCAAAGTAGACCCACGAAAAGCAACCCACGCCGTGGGATGTTTTGTAAACCATTGCTATAGAATTATTCATAATCAATCAGATGACAAGTGGATTATTCATAGCATGTATTACACAGATGTCTGGAGAAGCCTAGCAATGGTTTACGGCGGGCCTAATGCTCTCAGGGCAAATCTTAGACCAGATATAGAATATCTATATCTGGTCTAAGGGGCAAATACAAAAATGTGGTGTGGCGCACGCACACAACTTCCCTTGCCGTTATGAAAATTGATCACCTGACGCTAGTGTTCACGCGCATCTCAAGTCTACTATTCAAAGATCCGAGCCAGCTGGTGACAGGACAATAACGCTGGAGACACACGAGGTCTGCTAGATACTTTGCAGTGTTGGAGTAGGGTACTATATTCCCATTGAGTGTTAATGGGATATATTGAACTCTTTTGTTTGTAAAGTTGACTTGAACTGACTTTGCTTCATTCAATTTTATAAGCCAGTGCTTTGTCCAAACCTTAGACCAGGTATAGAATAGACACGCTGGGAAGTCTAGCCTCTGAAGCCAACATCTACTGCCAACAGCAGTGACGTCACGCATCGTATGGAAAACTTTCAGATTGTGTCTATTTCAGATTCATGGTGTTTTTAGGTTATTTCTAGCTACGGGCAAAAACGATAGGCCTATCGGTCAGGTTATAATGTGTTATGTGATATCGGCTTCAAAGTTATAATGTGTTTTGAAAATAATAAGGTACGGTAGCCTATAAAACTAATTTATTGTCATGCTGCAATGAGTTCACTACATCATAACCAAGGATAATATTACAGTTACAACTTACAATATTTGTGTATGAATTTCAACTTACGCATGAAAAGATATCCACTTATTTTTCAAAAATGTCAGTGCAATTATATGCTGCGCAGGAGATTACCATTTTCATAAATAATAATTACATAAATAAATAACAATCTGCTATGGAAAACAAGCTATGTTTAACAACAATGCATTGTTTAACAACAATGTAAGTTAAACACCACAAACACTTACGATGCGTGACGTCACTGTTGTGACGTCAAGATGGGTGGATTTGGCAGTAGATGTTGGCTTCATCGACTTTCAGTATGAATATACAATGGGCCGTTTCTATTCTATAACTGGTCTAAGGTCCAAACATTGATTCTGTTGACTGCCATCTGCAATTTCTCTGTAGAAACGTAAACAGTTTCACCAACTGATAAAACTGCTGTGTCATCAACCTGCTACATGACATAGCGACTATTCTAGTCACATTATTATATATTTGATGAAATGTTGTAGGGCCGGGAAGGCATGACTGCCTACTACTTGACGAAGGGGTGGGCGGGGCTTGTAGTGATGGTGGAGAACAGACATGAGAACAAGTGGATCCACGTCAAGTGCGAGTGTCAGGAGAGCTACAATGTCGTCTCCACGCGCGGCCAACTCAGAACTGCCGATTCGGTGCCTCCGCTGCACAGGTAAAACAATCATTCATTAAATCATCTAAACAACATTCAATCATTTGTTTAATCAATCAATTATTTTTCCTACAGTTACGTTGAAAAGTGGCCATTGCTGCACTGATTACAGAACGCAAAGAATCGCTTTTCCGCTCTAGTGCGGGAAAAATTTTCTGCACTCCAGATTTGCAACATGGCAACGCAAAAATTAGTAGGTTTATGGAGCAACAGTGCAGCAAAATCAAAATGAAGTTGGTAACAGTGACTGCTGTGGCTGCTATAGTGAGCAGAGGTGCAACCAGCACAACGCGCTAATTATTCATTATATAATAACCAAGGACAACATTTTTATTCAATTTGACAATAAATTAAGGTTTTTATCAATAATAAATTACAGAAAAACATTTGATGCATTTCAGGCAATTTACCCATAATTACCCACTTTTATATTCAATGGTAACTGTAGGAAAAACTTAATGTGAAATACGTGCGCAAAGTTCCTCTGCTGCACTCAACAAACCATTCTTTCGGTATAAACGTTTCTTTCGGTGCAGCAAACTGTCACTTTGCGCACTAGTTGCACAAATAACTATTTTCAATCTTCCAATCAAACGATCTTCCGACTACTTTTGCCAATTGGAAAAATAATTTAAATTATTAAAAAAGTTTCTAGCATGTCGAAAATGTCATGTTTTCTGCTCGAAATGTCTCGACATTGACGAACATAATCATTAATTAAAAAATAACTATTAGTCGGATAAAAATGATCCAGACACCAATAGAAAGGAGACATTCTCCCCGTTAATTTGATATAAAATTATTACGCATTACGACGCCCCATGATTTTGAGAGGAGTGATATTCAAAAGAAAAACAAATCTTTGTGATGTTTCCAATTTTATCATGAAGTTAAATTTCCTTTTAATCCTTCAACCCTGAAGCGTTTTTAGTACTACTAGGATATCGGGGATGATACTCTACATCCAATTCTGACGTTGAATTGGAAATTTGAGAAAGTTGCAATTTTACACGATTTGGCAACCCTGTAATTTCTTCGGATGGAGGGCCAAGTCACAGAATAGGTACAGAATGGAAACTTGTAGTCAAACGCCTATCCAACCAATGCTTTTTACATGACGAAAATACTAGACACGTCACGTGACCTTGGGAAGTTCCAATCCTGGTCTTCTGATTGGCTCGTGGCAGTGAACGAGATCAATTGATCCGGATCATTAAAGTGATCCGAACCTACCATCAATACTATTACAATGCGGCGCTTCCTAACAAGATGGCGGATTTTTGCGTCAGGGTACTAGCCAAGTTTCCATACTGTATGTATACTGTGGCCAAGTCTCAACTTATTTTACACAAACTATAGTCGAGAGCATGTGTTTTCAAATGGTGACGTCGCGGAGACTAGAATCGTCTGGTCTGAGTATCACCATTTGGAAACACATGCTCTCGAATAGAGTGGAGTCTCTTCTCGACCTGAGTCGCGTAAGTGTGAGTTGAGCCTTACTTTACACTTCTTGAGTCACTCATCCGCTCCACATGTCCTAACCAACTGAGATGCCTCACCTTTATTTCAGCTACAATGTCTTGATAATTATAAATTTCTTGCAGCTCTTGTCACAGGAATATGCTCAACGATTATTCGACTCTAACCCAGCATTGTACTATATACTTTTTGATTAATCCTCAAATTCAAATTCTTTATCCAATAAAATGAGCATACAGTTTACTAAGAAGTGAATTAATCGCCCATATGGACCTCTATAGTTAGGTCCACGTTATAATGGCAGTGTTAGATTAGCAATGGTATTGCTTGCTTTCTAATCTGACAGTATAGCATTAGATGGATTCACTTTAATTTGAAGTAGAAATATGCATTCACTTAATCTG
>NC_052515.1:4795635-4967029 GCF_014356525.2 Nilaparvata lugens
CTCAGAGAACTTCCTCCACTGCGAATATTGACAACAAAATTCAATAGTTTCATTTGTTACACCATTATCAATTTAAACTGAAAGCTTGAACATCGAGCAGAAGTAGGCTATATATAGTGTGGGTGAAGCCCTACGATTGGCCAGTAGATGTTGACCAATAAAGGCTGAGCTCTACTGCCATTGGCCAAGACAAGACACGCCCCAAGTATTCCAAATAAGGTGAGCGGTTCGACAACAACCAATAAAGAACACTCAGGCTAGGCGCACACCAGTTAGTCAAGAAAAGACAAGACATGATCAGACACGCTTAGTCACAATACTTCACATTGTTGCTTATGAAGTAACTCACACTGATTAGTCATTGCAATTAGACATGTCTTCATGAGCAGCTATGTGAAGTATTGTGACTGAATATGTCTGATCATGTCTTGTATTGACTAACTGGTGTGCGCCTTGCCTTAGTAACTATTGAATTCAAATGGATTACTTTAGAAGAATGGAAGAACATAGTATTGAGAATCAGTAACACGAAAATATGAAAACTATTTTCAAGAACAAAATACAGAAAATTGAGTTATACTGTCATGTGCGGAGACTTGCTTCTCTTTAATGTTACTCATTCAAATTCTGTTATTTTTCAAGGTCAATTATCTACATGATACTGGGGGTAGTATGATGATGTATCTGGGAACTCCAGTGATGCCAGATCTCAATGCTCTTGTCACCACAGGGCTTTACATAAACGATCTTTCAATGCACACTTCATCGGTGAGTTCATTAGAGAAATGTTTGATTAAATTATTCTATTGTAGAAGGCTCTGGGATCGTCGAGATTATTACAACAGTCGAAATTCACCAGCATTCACAAAATACTTACAAAATCACGACAGTCAATAATATACAGGCAAATTGAATTGTCATAGTATTAACATTTTTTAAAAATTCTTCTACTTCATAATAAGACAGCTTCGACATAAATAAGAAGTTTGATGAACAAAACAAGCAAATTAGCACATGCCTCATCAACATCGATAAGCTTTCAACAGAAGTAGCTAGCCTCAGGAAAGAAAATGCAGAACTGAAGGAACGCGTCGAGGTATGGAACAATACTCAAGATCGAACATGCTGGAAATAAATGGTATACCCAAAAAACAGGATGAAGATGTAACAGAAATCATTTGTAGAATGAGCGAAGCATTAGGACACAAATAAAGCAGATGCAATCGACATTTGTCACAGACTTAAACAACGAAATGAAAACCTACCTCCACCAATCGTTGTCAAGTTCGTTCGTAGAACAGACAAACAAGTAATATTGAATAAAAGGAAAGTTACGAGGCAGTTTTCTACAAAGCAGATGGGAGAAACAACGGACCATCCAGTCTATGTGAATGAAAGTCTAGCACCTACGCGAAGAAGGATTTCACCATGGCGAGAGAGATCTTCAAAAGAGGCGACATCAAATACCTATGGATCAAGGAAGGGAAGATTCTAGCTAGAAAGAAGACGGAACACCAGTTATTGAACTCAAGAACAGTGAACAAGTGAAAAAGTTGAGCGTGATAAGTGCATCTAAGCAGCCAGGTAACCAAGAAAATAACAGTGTCAGTACCGTAAATAAAAATGTCATCAGAGATAAGTAGCAGAGAAACACTAATTATTCATCAAAATATACGCAGTCTGCGAAGTAATTTCGATTTATTCTTAGTGCAAATGAGGAAATTAGAAAACAACCCGCTAATAATAGTCTTGACAGAAATATGGATACTAGAGAATGAAATAGACTTATATCATATAGAGGGCTATTCCGTACATGGTAATTTCAATCATAACTACAGAGCAGGAGGAACTTTGGTTTATATAAGCAGTGAGATAACGTTCAAAACAAAGACAATAGTTTTTATTTCAGCGGACTGTGTACATATATCTTGTTCATATAATAATTTGAATTTCAGTTGTTGGCTGCTTACAGGTTGCAATCAAACTCACCCAAAATATTTCTTAACGAATTAACCTTGTACTTAGAAGAAATATTTAATATTAACGAAAACAATGAGGTCCCTTTCTTTTTCACGGGAGATATAAATATAGATCTTTTTCAGAACACCAGAATTATTGACGATTACAAATATTTAATGAATAGTTTTGGATTTGAATCACTCAATACTGATTACACTCATAGGTCCCGATTTTCCAACTCTTTAATAGATCATCTTTACTTAAAATCCGGCAAAAATAGAACAAAACTGAATAAAATTAATCTAATTCCAGAAATACTACATTTAGATATAACTGATCACAGTACAATCATACTTAAAGTTGAAGGATTGAAGAGATCCAACGAAGAAGCAGATACAAATTATAAAAAATATGCCTAATCAATTACCGGAAGTTGAATAATATTTTATCATCGATTGATTGGGATAGAGAAATACCAGCAGTATCAGTTGATGAGGGATGGGAAAATTTCATTGACATTTTAAAAAGCGCTATCAAAGATTCACAAGAAAATCTTCTTTTAGAAAATAACTTGACACAGAAATATAGGTCGCCATGGATAAATAGTTATCTGATCAAGCAAATAAACTTAAGAAATGAGTTATACAAGAATGTTATCAAACACCTAATAATGACGACTTAAAACAAATATACAATACATTCAAAAATAACTTACGTAATGAACTGAGAGAAAGAAAACAATATTATTATTCAAAACTGTTTAGAGAAAGCCAGGGAAACATTAGAAAGACGTGGAAAACAATTGACGCGTTAATAGGATTGAAAAAAAATAAAGAACCACTAAAACTGATTGTTGATGAGCAGGGAAATAGCATACATGATAGTAATAAAATTTCTAATTCGTTTAATTCTTATTTTCTAAATGTTGTGAATAAAATGAATGATGAATTAGAACAACCACATTGCAAACCAGGGAAGAGTCTGCTAGAATATCAAAAATAAGGTTTCCATACAATTCTCCAACAATTCAATTTTTCTCCACCCTACAAATCCGGAGGAAGTAGCAAGTACAATAAGAAAATTGAAAAATAAATCTTCGCCAGGTGTAGATGGGATAAGCACAAGCATGATTAAAAAAACTTACATGAATTATTTGAACAAATTAACCGATCTAATTAACCTGAGTATTGCCAAAGGAAAATCCCAAGCATGTTCAAACACAGCGTAGTTATACCTATTCCTAAAAAGCCAAATTGTAAAAACATAGATCAGTTCCGCCCAATTTCACTTTTACCGTTTTTTCCAAGATTTTAGAAAAATATTCAAGATTAGACTTGAAAACTTTTTATAAAAATAATAACTTTTTTAGTGATAACCAATATGGTTTCCGTGAAGGAAGAAGTACAGAAGCGGCAATTAAAAATCTCATTTCAAAAATAAATGACAGTTTTAGTGTTAATAATAAGTGTGCAGCTCTGTTTCTTGATATATCTAAAGCATATGATGCAATTGATAAAACATGCTTCTAAAAAAACTTGATTTATCAGGAGTAAGAGGAATTGCCAATGATTGGTTAAGATGCTACCTATCTAATAGGAGTCAAAGGGTCAGAATTAACGATACGTTGAGTGAACCCGGGGACATTACCATAGGTATTCCTCAAGGATCAGTGTTATCAAGTACTTTATTCCTGGTCTTTATTAACGATTTGACGGATGGTGACTTACAGGGAAAGATTACATCTTTTGCAGACGATACAGTTATATTTTATTCGGCCAAAACAAATCAAGAACTTAAAAATAAATTAGAAATGGATCTTAAGCACCTTAGGTGGTGGTTTTGCGAAAATAAATTAACTATCAACACAGACAAATCTAATATAATACAATTTAATCTTCAAAACACGGATCAGGAGTTAACTAGTATTTACTTCCATAAATTAGATTGTGCGCAACAGGTGAATAATATATTGTGTAACTGTGAAACTATAAAACAGCACGTACAGTTAAATATCTGGGCCTCATATTGGATAGTAGGCTCACTTGGTCAGATCATGTACAGAAGATAAAAAATGAGTTATTTGTATACATAAGGAAGTTCTATTACCTCAGACAGTTATGTCCAAAAGAAGTATTGTTACAATTATACCATGCAATTATTGGTTCTAGAATAAATTATGGAATAATATGCTATGGGAGTGCATACAATGTTCATATTAAACCTGTGATTACTGGTCAGAAACATATATTAAAAATAATTTGTAATAAACCTAAACAATATAGTTCAATGATGCTCTTCAGAGAACTGTCAATATTATCAGTGAGACATTCTTTTCTATTCAAAGCATTGCTGGATTTAGCTGAAAATAATTTCGATATTCAACAGATGAGAGAAGAATAAACCTCAGGAATTCACAGGACATTAACCTCCCAAAACCAAGATTAGAACATTCCAGACGACACTTCAAATACATAGCTATAAAAATATTCAATTCACTTCCAGTAACAACAAGGAAAATAACGTCACGTCAGTTATTTAGAAAAAAATCAAGAAATTCATTTTACAACTAGACAACCCGAATGATTTTTTTACTAAATTAATATAGGTCTAAATTTAGTATAATTTACACATTACACGACATGAACACTGCAACAATCAAAGATCATTGAACTCACAAATCCCGTCCGGTATGCGTAAACAGTAAGACAGTATCAAATTTCAATCTGTATCTTTCTTCAAAACGCATTCATTTATGGTATAATTACATCAGCACTTTGAAAAAAAACGAAACGTTAACTATGAATAAAATTGAACTAAATATGAAAAAAAACAGCAACCACTCCGTACATAGTTTTAAGTTTTGTGTAAGTGTGTGTGTGTGTGGTGTGTGTGTGGTGTGTGGTGTGTGTGTTTGTGTGTGTGGGTGTGTGTTGTGTGTGTGTGTGTGTATGTGTGTGCGTATGAATGTGTGCGCATATGTGAATGTGTGTGCGTATGAATGTGTGCAAGAATGATTATAAATATTGACATATTGATTTATTTCAATATAATACCATATTCAATTATTATGTTCTTCATGATATAATATTTAATTTTGTATATAAATTTTATTATATATATTCAAGTGTCCCCACACAGGGTAGCCTATAGGGAACACATATTAGAAATTAGGAAACAATATTGTATTTGATTTTTGGAATGCATTTGATTGTATATTATTTTTTTTTTTTTTGAATAAAGAATTTGAATTGAATAAAGAATTTGAATAATAAGACTCTACAACAAAAATTTTTAATTGAATTCAAATGAATGTAAAGGAAAAATGCCTTAAGCCAGGATACACACCTCGATCTTTGGATGTACGATTTTTTTGCCGTCCTTATGATTTTTATCAATTGAACGGAACTTGAAAATATTCATGTTAAATCCGATAGAATTTATAAGGACGGAAAAAGACGTACGTTCAAAAATCGATGTGTGTCATTGTGCTGAGTTCAAAAATGATGTGTGTAGCTTCTTATTCTCAGGTACAGCATTGAAAGCTTGAGAGAGGTTCATGTATAAGTTTTTGTGAATTTGAAAAGTTACAGAATCTCAATACTAGATCTTTTCTTCCTCTGGTCTTGTATTGTGATTCATACCATTTTGCTATGTGTACTAAATTATATTTCCAAGGTTGTATGTTCCATGAATTATGAAAATGAATAAGATTAATAATTATCAAAAGGACCTCATTTTTGTCCGATTCTCTTCTCTTACCATCAGGGTTTAGCATCTCTGCCTGTATTTTTGAGAGGCTCTGTATGTTACATATTTTTGAATAAGAGTTATAAGAGTTATTGTCAAGTTTTGTTTCCTGAAAATATATCCGATTATTACCAACAAGACCTCATGCTAACACAACAATCAGTCAAATTTTCTGAAGGAAGATTAGTTTGTATTATTCAATTTTTATCAACAGGGACCTGATGCTAGCTGGCACACAGCAATCGGTAGAATTGAAACTAGCACTTGATCAGGAGCAGCAAAAGTCGAAAAAACTGGAAGAATCCATGAGAAACTCGATGAGGAAATGAGAAGAACCGACGAACTTTTGTACCAGATGATACCGAACAAGTGGCTGATCGTTGAGACTGGGAGAGAATCCTATTGATACTTGTCAGGTAAGGATTTTTGATTTTGTTCTCTTAATTAAGTAAATATTCGTTGCCTTACTGGACATTGAAGTCGTTTTATTTAGATCTAGCAGGTAACCCGTGCTCTGCAAGAGTCTACTTAAAAACTAAACAACTGGAAACTTTACCATTCAAATACATTCATTTTGGAAATACAGAGAGCACAGCGAACTTCCTTTTCCAAAAGAAGATAAAACTTTTTGTATAGATCAAAAATCTGGTGTGGCGCACTGCCGCACTCACACAACTTTCCTTGCCGTTATGAAAATTGATCACCTGACGCTAGTTTACTCGCGCATCTCAAGTCAACTATTCAAAGATATGAGACAGCTGGTGATAGGTCAATAATGTTGGAGACACACGAAGTCTGCTATCTCTTCGTAGTGAATCATTCATAGAACCAACAGTTGCCAACAGTTTGCAATTTAATAATCACATTTTCTCGAATTTCAAGCTTATTTTCATTTATGTGAAAATTTACTGGACATTTAATTGCAGAGATTTTCATGCTCGATCTTTTCCACTTGAAATTTTTTGTTCAAATTGTATATGAAGGCTGATAATTGAGAATCTAAGATCAAACTTTGATGGATGGGGCGGAGCTCCTGAAATTTCTACATATATAGGACATTGTTGCAGTTGATGGAGCTTATCAATGATCATTCCAGGTGTGAATTTGATCAAAATCGTTGGAGGCGTTTTCGAGAAAATCGCGTAAAACCCTGTTTTTGACAACATTTTCGCCATTTTAGCCGCCATCTTGGATTGCATTTGATCGAAATTGTCGGTCGGATCCTTATAGTGTAAGGACCTTACGTTCCAAATAATTTCAAGTCATTCCGTTAACTGGGAGATGAGATATCGTGTACACTGACGCACATACACTCATACACACACACACACACACACACACACACACACAACACAGACACACACACACACAGACACACAGGCCATACCCAAAAACCCTTTTTCGGACTCAATGGACCTTGAAACGTATAGAAATTCAGAAATTGGGGTACCTTATTTTTTTTCGGAAAGCGATACTTCCTTACCTATGGTAATAGGGCAAGGAAAGTAAAAAGTTATATTTTTTTTTGTAATGTGAACACATATGTAAAGTTGTGTTTCAAATTGTTTTGAATATCAAATAAGGTAGGTGACGTCCCCCTGAACCGATTACTGGCGTTTGTCATGACTCCTGCCAGCATGCAGGCGTTATATTAGCAATTTCTTCCTGATATTGGTCTTCAAATCTTGTAGGGTCCTTGGACGGTTCACAGAAACAAGGGATTACAAAAACCCCCATAGAAGAAAATTACAGGGTTCAAATCAGGAGATCGGACTGGCCCTCCAAATCACTCTAATTATGATGAGGCGTCCTTTAAGTATTCCCTCAATTGAAGTCACGTTCAAAAGTTCCTGCACATTACCATCTTGTATGCATGAAATGAAGATCATCATGAAGAAAACTTTATGGTCTGACCTCTCTAACAAGACCAAATTCGCTCTACTGAGACATCAGTTGACTGAATGGCGATCACTTAAAAAAGGAAGTTTTGCTGCTGCACCCGGTACATTCATTCTAAATTCGTTTGATCAGACTGTATAATACTAGTACAATCCAACATCTTACGAAACAATAACATTTTAGGTTCTTTCATTACAGATGTTTGACAGTGTGTCATACATTCTCCGACATAGTGACATTCACCGAGATTTGCAGCAGAATCACTCCAATGGAAGTGGTGTCTATGCTGAATGCAATGTACTCCATATTTGACACTCTCACTGAGAGAAATCACGTTACAAGGTAATTGTTACAACCATTAGCTATGTTTTATTCTTTATTCTTCATTCTTTATTGATTCATACATAAGTACATCATCAAAGGAGAGGAAGAGAAAAATAAGGTAACCTTGTGCTATTCCTCTCCCAAATCAGATGAGATTACACATAGTCCAAAAGGACAAGTCTGTAGTTGGTCACTTCACAAAATTTCCAGTCCTTAATTATTTTATCAGAATACAATCATTAATATCATTATGTTTATTGAAATACAATAATTATTACAGTAAATTTTTGAATGTGTATCCCATTGAAAGCTGTGTTCAGTCTTTGATAAAGAAATATTACAATTGTTTTTATGCAATAAATGTTTCTTCACAGTTAGTACTTTGGAGTGAACCATGGTCTAGTGGATAGAGTGCTTGCGTAGCATCATAGCGATCCCGGGTTCAAACCCCCTCACACAACCCAAAAGTTTTTTAACCAGATCACTCCCGTGCTGTCGGATGGGCACGTTATTGTCGGTCCCGGCTGTGAAGTATGACAGTTGTAAGGCTTAAATTATATATTCAGGCGGTGGGACCTTCCCGAAAGGGACTCCCCACCAACAAAAGCCATACGAATTCACTTTTACCTTGAATAAATTATGAGTCATCCAGTACACTCTTATAAAAAGGTTCTCATGAGTCAAAGCATGTAATGCATCAGTAAAATATGAAAGTGTTCTAGATGAGTTCTATTTTATTTCAATCATATTCTAGAATACAATCCAACTTCTTATGAAACTATAACAGTATTTATTTTCACTGTGGAACAATAACGTTTCCACAACTGTGAATATTATTGTGGAAATATAGAGGAAATTATATTTTGTATAGCAAAGTATGTTGTTGAAACTTTGCGTGGGTTTGTTGATGTCTTCAGTAGTTATAATAATATATTTTCCCTACAGTTACCTTGAAAAGTGGCCATTCCTGCACTAATTACAGAACGCAAAGAATCACTTTTCCGCTCTAGTGCGGGAAATTTTTTTTCTCACTCCAGATTTGCAACATGGCAACGCAAAATTGGTACTTTGCGCACTAGTTGCACAAATAACTAATTGGATTTTATTATACTATATGCTGAACTTATCTTTATGCATGTTGGTTATGCATGTAGGTTATATGGAGCACCAGTGCAGCAAAATCAAAATGAAGTTGGTAACAGTGACTGGGCTGCTATAGTGAGCAGAGGTGTAACGAAGCACACCGAGCACAGCATTAATTAGATATTATAATGGAGGACAGCGACAGCACAGTGCCACACAGCACACACCACACAGCCGCCTCGCCATTCAAACACACATACTACATTCAATTTGACAATAAATTAAGGTTTTTATCAATAATAAAATTACACAGCAAAACATTTGATGCATTTCAGGAAATTTTATCCATAATTACCCACTTTTCATATTCAATGGTAACTGTAGGAAAAACTAAATGTGAAATACGTGCGCAGAGTTCCTCTACTTCACTCAACAAACCATTCCGTAGTAGACGTTTCTTTCGGTGCAGCAAACTGTTACTTTGCGCACTAGTTGCACAAATAACTAATTGGATTTTATTATACTATATGCTGAACTTATCTTTATGCATGTTGTAGTCAGCACCATGAGTGTGAAACGATATCATGCTTCTTCTATTTGCCCCTCTCCTTTCTCCCCCCGTTCACCCGCATCTTCTGCTTCTTTTATCTCCCTGTTGTCATTCTCATTTCCATTCTCATCAACACCACTCATATTTCTTCATCTGCTTCTTCTTCCTCTTCTCCTCCAGGCTTCTTCCTCTTCTCTCCTGGCTTCTACTTCTTCTTCTTCTTCTTCCTCGTCTCCTCTTTCTTCTTTTCATCCTCCTGGCTTCTACTACTTCTTCTTCTTCTTGTTCTTGCTCTTCTTCTTTTTCTTCGTCTTCTCCTCCTCCTGGCTTCTACTTTTTCTTCTCCTTATTCTTCTTCTCCTCCTCATCCTGTCCTCTTCTTCTTTTTTATCAATTGTCCACTCCCTACATTACTCCTATTCCTCCTTATCCTTATTGAAACCCTATCCATTTTCATAACTGTAGCCATGCAACCACATCATCAATATTATTTTCACCACATCATTTTGTTTGGTTTGGCGCACTGTTGCATGCCTGACTGTTGTTGATTGTGCGCATGCGCAAAGGTGTTTGCGCGTCGCGGACTGTGGCCTGGCAAGGATGGTGTTTGTCGCCAGGTGGAGACGATCGGCGACGCCTACATGGTGGTGTCTGGAGCGCCTGATTTGGGTGAAGCCAACCATGCCGAGAAGGTGTGCGACATGGCGCTGGATATGGTGGAGGCGATCACTGATCTCAAGGACCCATCTACTGGTCAGTAATCTCTACATTCAAACCGTTTAAACATTACATTTTCAAGGAATAAAGTTGCACTTTAGTCGCTTGATGCACTGAGATCACTTGAGATCACATATTCATGTTTGTCTCTACAGTTCGAGTCCTGTAGCTTTGCCTATCGGCGGAGGACCACTGGACTACAATACTACCAATTAAAAAACATCGAACATTTTTGAAAATTTATCTTTCCATAAGCAACAGATTCTATTTCGTATCTTCTCAATAGCAACGAGAAAAAGATACACAAGGAGTTACGTCCATTTTGCACAACACAGCCTATCAGCTGAGATTCGTACAACATGCTCTTTGCATTGTTGGTGATACGTTGCAACTCTCTCATTCATGGAGAATCTCTGTGTGTAGGGAGCTTCCTCATCTAGGGATCTAGGGTCTCTGAAGCCTGATGTTTTTGCAAAGCCGTTTATATTACCCCACAAACCATACTTTGCCTATATACCGTTTCAAAGTCACGGAAGCGCAAAACTACGGACGCGTACTGTACATTTTTATATATTATATATATATATATATATATATAATATATATATATATATATATATTTGACTCATGGATAGGAGGTCAACAATAACATAAAGTTTGCGCTTGTGTGCATGTATAAGTAATGACTCATACCCCTTTTAATTGATCGGCACATGAATAACAGTTCACAATGTTCACTCAAATGTGTGTGTTTGTGGTGCATAAGTCCTTATGCAGGTCAACACAAAATAAATTATTAGTTAAGTAGACAGCAACTGAACTCGCGATAGATCGAGCTCTCTCTGTGTTGTCAAGGTGTTCTTTCTGTGCGTCTCTTATGCTGCCTAAAGATTTGAG
Source organism: Nilaparvata lugens (assembly GCF_014356525.2). Lineage (NCBI taxonomy): Eukaryota > Metazoa > Arthropoda > Insecta > Hemiptera > Delphacidae > Nilaparvata > Nilaparvata lugens. The sequence continues at coordinate 4,806,812 of NC_052515.1, forward strand.
CGCAATGAACACACGCATTCCAATTTTCATCAGCTGATGTTATGCTTGTTGTATCTGTATTTGTACAGAAACATTAAGTTACAGATATAATAAGCCGATGAAAATTGGAATGCGCGTGTTCATGGCGCTCAAATCGTTACGCAGCTTAAAGCTGCGTTTACACCAAAGTTATTAACAAAATGTTATAACAAAATGTTAATAACTTAATCCTTATTGATTCTATTAGATTAAACATAACTTATCATACACATGATGAACTTGTGTTTGTCAAGTGCCGTTCAAACTAATAGAATCTATAAGAATCAAGCTATTAACTATTTCCCTCCTTACAGCCCCGGCAGTTTATGTCTTAGAGTTAGCTCTATTTGTTTTTAGAAATAAGGACCGTTTCCAGGAGAGACAAGTGGCGCATTTATATAACACGCGATTCAGGGGACTCAGGTATCCAGAGCAAAGGCTGACTCTCTTGGAGAAGGGCCCTTATTACATGGGCATCAAAGTTTACAATGTCCTACCACAGATAGTCAAGGAAAGTGCTACTCCTGGTTTATTTAAGAAAAAATTAAAAACCATTCTCATAGGTATGTGTCCCTATAAAGTTGAGGAATTTTTTGAGAAGATAGCCTCTACATGATTTGCCAATATAGTATGGTCACTGCTAGTGTTCTATTTATGTAATAGTTGGTTTGCCTTGGGTTGGGGTATGACAGTGGGTCTATAAGTGATCCACATTCATGTTTTTTTTTCTCTTTCTTTTTCCCATTTTGAATAATTAAATGACATTTCACACATCACTAGAGCCTAGCTCTGCTTTTGTGATTTTTACGTGAAGAATTGAATAAAATAAAATAAACATTTTGTTAATAACTTTGGTGTAAACGCAGCTTAAGAGACACACAGAAAGAACACCTAGACTACACAGAGAGAATCCTATCTATTGCGAGTTCAGTACGCATCTCAACGTTTTTTATATGTTTTCGGGGTTGCACCCTAGGCTCGCACCTGCAGATCAGAGTGGGCATCCACTCGGGTGCCGTGGTGGCGGGGATAGTGGGCCTCAAAATGCCGCGCTACTGTCTGTTCGGCGACTCGGTGAACACCGCCTCCCGCATGGAGTCTACCAGCGAGGCCATGAAGATACACATCTCGCAGTCCACCCGGGACCTCCTGCCTTCCAACTACCATGTCAGGGAACGTGGCGAGATACAGGTCAAGGGCAAAGGTAGGTCACATAACTCTCGACTTGTTATTCAAAATTCACTTGAGACATTATGATATGAAACCTTCGACTGTCACAAAGGTTGTCAAGAAGGATGCTTCCTCTTTCTCCTCCTCCTCCTCCTTCTCCTACACCTCCTTCTCCTACACCTCCTTCTCCTACACCTCCTTCTCCTACACCTCCTTCTCCTACACCTCCTTCTGGTACAACTCCTTCTCACCCACCTCGTCCTCCTCCTCCAAAAAATTTCCTCGTCTACACCACCTTAATTGACCTACAATGAACCATTTAGAAGTTGTAAGCAAAAAACCAAATCTGAAACATTTTTAGAAAATTGGGCTACTATATTACACTTTTCCAGCTTCCTTTCCACTCTATTTCTAATTTTAAAATATCATATTCTTCAACAATTTGTAGAGTAGTTTCTCTACAAATTGCTTCTCCAGGAGCAATGAGAACTAGCTGAATGATTTTTTTATATTTGATATACAGTAAATTATTAACGCATTTACTTACTTTTAAAGATGTTTTTCCCTTCAGGAGCAATGAATAGGTGAGGTTTGGAAATAGTATATTTCGCACCTAGGGCCGAAAATGAGACTTTAGGCCTCGGACTTGAAAATCGATTTCGAGCCGGAAAAACATTGGTGCAAAGGCTATTTTTCGCCACACAGAAAAATAAACAATGTATATTATGAGAATAATTGTTTATTAAGCACTTCCGAAAGCAAAAGTGGAAGGTCATAGCTCTAGCAAATCTGAGTTAATCTGAATATCAGGAAATTGTCCAAGTATTTTTATTTTTTATTCTGATTTGTCTGAATAACCTAAAAGATTATGTTCAATCATGTGGGAGGTTGAGTTTATACTTTTTTATTCTTTCAAATGATAATAAGATGATATTATTATGAATGTTTTAATTATTGAATAATAAACTCAAATAATGAAAAGTTTTTTGATCAGCTGTTTTAGCACACTTGAAATTTAGTGGCCGGAAAGAGTACTCTTTCCAGCCTTAGCCGGAAAGAAACCTGTTCTGACTTCAGATGAGAGTCGTCTGCAAACTATGTCTTTCAGATCTATGTAGGGACTGGAAAACAGCTGCTTTCTGTACAGTGTGGCGAAAATATTATTGACAACAAACTTTGAAACCCGTTTTTCCAGGAGCGATGAAAACCTACTGGCTGGAAAAGCGGGAATGGAGAACGCCGCTTTCCAGAAAAGTGCAGAGTCTTCCGAACGACAACGAACCACCCGAATGGGAGAAAAGTGCTGACACTATAACGGGCATCGTCGAGGAACGTTCCAGAGGTTATTCACCCGTCACTTTCCAGGGACTCAGTCGCAGGTCTATTGAGGGGTCGCCTCTGAAGACTATCTGTGGCGAATGGAAAGGTATATCCACTCAGTATAATTATTATTATATTATACTAGCCGTCAGGCTCGCTTCGCTCGCCATATCCGTCTAGCCAGGGGGCTCCGCCCCCTGGACCCCTCGACTGGATCGTCCAAGAATGAGATCAGCAGGCTCGCTTCGCTCGCCTGCATTTTTTATTTGAGCATTTTATCATATGTTAGAACAATCCAGTCGGGGTCCAGACTAAACGTCTGACTAAACGGATATGGCGAGCGAAGCGAGCCTGACGGCTAGTAATATAATATTCCCAGGATTGAAGTAGCAGTGCCCAATCAATCTTTCCGCGATAAATGCATTTAATCTTCAACTTGGTGCCAACCTAACAAAGTCAACTCAACTTAATGCCAACCTGACAAATTATTAATTTAGTTGCCAGTTAACAACTGTTTCGAAGAGGTACTCTATCTAGATTATAGTTCTATAGTAACATATGATATGGAAATTTCAATTATAATTAAGAGATTGGGAGAAGAAGAATATACATGCTAAGAGACGAACTTTAAACCCTTAAAAACAACCCTTAGAGTTAAAATATTGCCAAAAGATTTCTTAGTGCGCCTCTAATGGGCCAACTGAACATACCTACCAAATTTGAACGTTTTTGGTCCGGTAGATTTTTAGTTATGCGAGTGAGTGAGTGAGTGAGTGAGTGAGTGAGTGAGTGCCATTTCGCTTTCATATATATAGATTTTTCTGAAATATTTTTCTGTTATAAAATTCTACTATTATTCACCAGACACTAAAAGGGTATATCACTCCTTCACAGTCTAATTATTGGGCAATGCCCATGCACTGTTACTTTCAGTATCACTCACTAACACTATGCTACATTTATACGAGATCTGTACGCTTCTTCCTGACTGTAGTAGAGTTGTCAATGAGGTGTAGAGCTTGGATGTTCTGATGATTATGTAGTCTCTTCATGGTTTCTGGCAGCCTTTGTGATCATTACATCGACTACCTTGTTCCAACTGCAGGTCCCTGTGGAGGTCCGAGTTTCTGACAAAGTATGGAGCATTGACAGCATTCCTCAATACCTTGTTCTGGAATTTCTGGATAGTGTTACTTTTCCTTGCACAGCCCCACAGCTGGATGCCATACAACCACACAGGCCGAAGAATCTGTCTATACAATAATAATCTATTGTAGGTTGAAAGGCTTGAATTTCTCCCCAATAACCAGTACATTTTTGAGTATTTGAAATCCAATTCTTCTTTCTTTTTCTCAAGTTCAAATTTATCACTCACAATAATTTAACTCAGTTGTCTCACAGTTGTAAATCTATAATACCTACAACCTACTGATCTCTATTTTCTCAAAGTTTCCACATTCGAATTGCTCGTATCTTATGTGAGTTTCATGTTAATTAGATGTTCCAGACACAAGAGCCGACTCCATCCTGATGATGCTAACAGGCAGCCAACATGCGACACCCTGTCACAATCGAGAATTCAAGAGCGACTGTTTTCTCCGCTTTCCGCAGCACAAGGACAAGGAAACCTCCCCCATTGTTCCACCCTTGGAGACCATGACACAAACCACCACTGATTGTGAATGCTTCGAAGATCACCATAATGATATCATCTCGCGACCTGCCTCGGAAGACAACTTTCTCTGTGAAACCACATCATGTAGGAGACCTTCTCTGGGACGAGTTGAGGATGTTTTTCTGTGTGAAGCAAGCTGTAGAAGGGCTAGTAGAGCCTCTGTGGGGGCTGTTGAAGATGGTTTTCAGTGTAGGAGAGCTAGTAAACCTTCTCCTGGAGATCTTGAAGATAGTTTCCAATGTGGAGGACCCAGCAAACCTTCTCCTGGAGGTGTTGAAGATCATTTACAATGTGGGAGACCTAATAAACCCTCTCCTGGAGGTGTTGAAGATCATTTACAATGTGGGAGACCTAGTAAACCCTCTCCTGGAGGTCTTGAAGACCATTTTCAATGTGGGAGAGTTAGTAAACCCTCTCCAGGAGGATTGGAAGACAATTTTGTATGTGGGAAACCTAGAAAACCCTCTGCAGGAGGTATGGAAGACAACTTCCCATGTGGGAAACCTAGTAAACCCTCTCCAGGAGGATTGGAAGACAATTTTGTATGTGGGAAACCTAGAAAACCCTCTGCAGGAGGTATGGAAGACAACTTTCCATGTGGGAAACCTAGTAAACCCTCCCCAGGAGGTCTTGACGACATTTCCCAATGTAGAAGCCCTAGAAAACCCTCTACTGGAGGTATGGGAGACAGCTTCCAATGTCGAAGACCCAGTAAACCTTCCCCAGGAGGTCTTGACGACATTTCCCAATGTAAAACCCCTAGTAAACTTTCTCCAGACGATGTTAGGGGTCAAAAACCAACTAAACCTTCACCAGAGGACCCGAGTTTCTCTCGGGGTCAGAGACCATCTCCTGGAGGAATTCCCGAGGATAACTACCTGTGTGAAAGCGAGTTCCCCAGCATGTTCAGGATGTCAACAAATCACGAAGCGTGTTCTTCGAGGGTGGCTTCCTCTGTTTCGGAGGGTTGTCTGCAGAATAGAAGCGAGGCGAGGTCTAGTGCTAACAGTCTGCTAAGTCAGAACAAAAGTTGCTGCTCGGGTTTTGGTCAGTCAGCGGGGGAGGGAAAGAGGGTACATAGGAATAGTTGTGGTTTGTTTTAGATATTTGTTTATTAAAAATATTATTCTTTGATTTTATGAAATTGGAGTGTGGTCAGGCGGCTGGGAAAGAAAAGATGGTAGGATATAGAAACAGGTTCAATACCTCTTCAGATTCAAATTTTATTATGAATATCAACTGGAAAAGAATTTTCAATGTTTGAAGAATCGTTTTCTCCTTTTGTGGAACGGAAGAAAGATTTACTGTATCCGAGATTTTATGTGTTTAAAAAATTTGTGTTTTAGAAGTAATAAGAAATTTGAACATATTATAAGAGATGGAAAGTAATGAGACATTGCATTTGTTCAAATGCGAATCAATGAATAATAATTATTATTGAGTGAAAATCCTAATTGAATAATGTAAATTACCCCGAAGACTTCTGCTACTGCAAATGTTTTTAGATAATTTTAATAAATAATTTTTGGATAGTAGCGCTCATCGAATTTCCATCTAGCTGTTGTCATTTCTGTTAACTGAAATATAATATGCAATATTTGCAGTAGCAGAAGTCTTCGGGGTGATTCACAGCATTTAATTAGAATTTTCATTCAATAATAATCATATATATTTATATGAGAGAGTATTTTTCAAAGAGATTTCCGATATCAAGAAGCATGATTGAAAATAATTATTCTATACTTGTTTGAGGGAAAAACACTCAACATTGATGGTTTCAGAGAAATTCTGGTTGGCCTAATTCTAATGGTTTCAAAAAAACTATGAACTCTTGTAAAAGTGATTGAAAATATGTCTAATGTATTCAAACCATCGAGAGGATTCTATTTTATAAAACAAATGCTATCTTTATTTCATGTAAGATTTTAAATGAATAGAATTCTATGTTCATATGAAATTGAGCATGTTGATCTACTAAGGAGAGTAAGCGTAGATAATGGTAGACAAACTATTTTCGTCTGGTATTTTTCATGGTAAAAATACTAATATTATTGCTTGTTGAAGATGAGCTGCCTATCTTCAGCAATTTTTTCTAGTCTTTGCTAGTCATTAGAGAAGATTGGATGAGATGAATAATAGACTGTAATTGAAAAATGTAATTACAGTAACAAAAGTATTAATTTTAAAATAAATGGGGAGTGAATAGTGAGTTACTAGAATGATTGTGATTAAATACAGAATTGGAATGATGGCATTATTGTTTTAAAATAAACGTTTTAACAATAAAAATTATTGTTACTGGATGGTTGATTAGAGCTGTAAGTGACTGTTTCCTTAAACAATAATTATTTTTATAATAACTATTTTAATAATGGTGCCAATCTGAGAGAAGTTATATCTTGTTTAACATTGGGATATAATAAAGGTTTTGAAAATAATTAATAATGTATTTTGTAAATCTGAGTCACCGAATATGAGTTGAATTATAAATACCGTATGTTATGTACAGCTCTAAAATACGAATTATTTAAATAATCAGGTTTCACAATAATATTTATATAAAAAATTCGATGTGCTATTTATTGAAGAGAGAAGAGCCTAATGAATATGAGGAAAATAGATGCAGGAGAAAATGAGATAGGGGCTTCATTGTTGTAAAGATTATTCTTAAAAACTTGAAAATGTTGTTTGAAAAATGCGTACATTGTCTTTCTTTTGTAACACAAACCTCAAGCTGCGTTACACCAAAGTTATTAGCAAAATGCTTATTTTTCCGTCCTTATAGATTCTATTAGATTGAACAGAACTTGACAAACACATATGTTCATCATGTTTACGGTGAGTTATGTTCAATCTAATAGAATCTATAAGGACGGAGAAATAAACATTTTGTTAATAGCTTTGGTGTAAACGCAGCTTTAGGATTTTCCTCATTACAATTCAGTTGACTGGCTACATGACTTCAAATTGTACAAATATAATCAGAACAAGTGAATAATTGTTAACTAACCTTCAAAAATGTTTGTTTCATTCAAAAATAAAACTAGTTTTAGTTTATAAGAAGAGGTTGTAAAGTTTCTACTAATCTATAAAATCCATTATGGAATAATACTAAACATCCGTTGAAGTGGCCTGCTAATGAGTAAAAACGAATATAAAATAACACTATAAGAGACCATGAAGGCATAATATTGATTGAAAATCACTTGAATCCATTCAATTTCTTAATGCTTGTGCTTTGAATAGGAATTAAATATTATTTGTCCATGATTACGCAGCTTTAATCTTTACTGATTTGAATTTCATTATAGTTTCAATCAACTAAAACTTTATAAATTCATCACATGTCAATATCAAGTGAGTTAGTACCGTAGTATTAATTTGGATTTACTTCAAGGTCTAAAGTATTTCTCGATGTGTAGACTTATATAAAAATAATTTATTGAAAGAATTGGATGTAAAAATGTGCCAAATATTGATTGATTAGAAGTTATATCATTAACATTTCTATGAAAGAGTTCTATATTGTTATCGATTCAATAAATTTATTTTCAAATTTGTACGAAGTTGCTTCATTCACCCTAGATTAACTTTTATTTAGAATAGATTTGATATATCTACTGGTAACCAGACAAATCTTTTCGATGGTGGAGAATAATTTTCTACCAGGAAATCTTAGAATAATAAAACAGGTTACAGATATTATGCTTTTTCTATGATTAAATTAAGCATAGGATTATCTATGAGGAATTTTATTCAATAATTGACTTAAAACATGGTGGGACAGTCTGTCCATACAAAGACACTTATTCCAAAATAGGGTGATATGCTTTTCCAGGTAAGTTAGGCTTATTGTGTAGAGCTTTGACTGGCTAGATAATTCTATATGAGAACATTCACTCTGCTGGTCTATTATCTATGATGATATACCCAGCAAGTTACTCATAGTGTAGTATAAAATTAGACAGTCAATCCTATACTATTTTCAACCAATCAATACGTTGTTAATTTTGATCTAGTGTCTAGTACAATATAATATTGATCATTGACTCCATGATAGCAATTGATCTGAGATGACATGAAAATTTATTATTCTATACACTTCAAAAATGAATTGGTCATAGCCATGACAGCACATTAGAATAGAAGATGTGGTAAATACATCCCCTACACTCAGACGAATAGTCTTGTAGGGGTATTCCAGTGAAACATAGTCTTTATTACAATTTTAACCTTTGCATTTTTTATAGAATGAAGAATATTTGGATTTTGAATTTATTTGAACTGACTTTATCGTGTGCTGTAATCTACAACTACGGTGTCTTTGCTAGAAGTCTGAAAAACTAGGTACCTAACCGTGAGACCCTACTATACACTGACAGAGTACATAGATGACCACACATACCAGCATCATAGACCGTAAATCCCCATTGATTTGGAAGAAATTTGACAATTCCCAGGTCAACGACCATGGAGAAGGCTACAACAAGTAACAAGTAAGTAATAATTTGAAAGGACTCACCGATTTGTCTACGGATGTACTTCAGTCGGCAGAGCATAGGGTTTTGGCATCATTTTTTTTACACTCACGCACCAATATACCACATTCATTCAATTTTCGCACAACCAAAGTACCGAACAATCAAATAATTTTATTGCCGTCCGCACACTTGACCATACAACGAGAGAGTCTAGAGTAGAGTGCCCGGCCGAGCTCTATTGGGAGGAGTGAAATAACCAAGAAATTTAAGGTGTAAAATTGTATGACAAGAATATATAAAAACACTAATTCAATCTAGTGCTTAAGAAAATAAAATATATTGCAATAAATTTAACGCACATTCAAAAAACCCCGCTTTATTATTAGAAAGAAGTCTAGCAGTCAAGATTTGAAATTGCCGCTTGTCTTTCAATCCGTTTCTTGTATTTATCTTTGTACTTTGAATGGAGTTGGAATTTTGAAATTTATAAAATGAACATTACGTTTTGTTTTATGATTGATAAGGGATAATGTATCAAATGAGTTCATTTCCAGTAGCTCAAAATATATTAATTTTTCCTGATTACGTAATGATTCAGGAACATCTGGTTTGAGCTGTTCTGTTGGCAATTCTTATTTTCTCAGCAGAATTCACACAAGCAGAAGTAAACAAGACAACCCAAAACATCCAATCTTCTCATTATCAACGTGACAATTTTATTATTTTAAATTGAAGTGATATCAACTATAACTTTATCTCGATTGGTATCAAAAATCTATCCAAGATGATGGACTTTGATGAATCGTTTATCATGAATCAGGACTTGGAAGAACCTGTAAGTAATTTATTTTCTAAGCATGATGTTTGTTTTTGCCAAAGTCAAGGTCAGTTTTGTTTTGTCAATCAACATAAAATCTATTATTATATTTAACATCCTGTTATTTGTTTCAAAAATTAGAACATTTTTAAAGAAATGCGTCAAACTTTGAAAAATAGTCACAAGACATTGTATCACAACATAACCTAAAACCAAAACAAAGGGTTTTGTTAAATCAATCATTCTGTTAGTGTATATTTTTACTTCCTGATTCTAATTTTAAAACATGGAGGAATATATCCATGTTGTTTATCCAGCTTGTAACTACAAATGAACTTAGTTGAAATCAACATGATAATTTGTTGAATGTGTTGACTACATTACTCACTTCGATATTATGTTAATGATAAATATTATATCTACCAAATATAAGTTTTATGTAATCAATTAAGTTTCTATCACTTTCTGAGTCTCCCCATAAATTGATTCAGATGCCCTCTAACACCCCCTCAACTCCCCATGATTTCAAACACGCAGTCTTCATCCGAACCCTCTCCCTCTTGTGGGTACGGTACTCCTGTTTTATGGATATTTTTTTCAATAAATGTTATCACTTAATTTCAATCAACGAAATCTGTGGCATAAATGTGGCTATGAGTTATGTTTCATTTGTTGACTCTTTGTTTATGTTGTGTTCAGTCTCTAGTACAGTAAATATCTTAGACAAATAGATATTCATTGTACCTTTTTCTAGATTGTTTGTTGTAGCCTCCTACGTAAGTTTTGTCTGTTTGTCGAAAAATAAATTTGACTTTGAATTTTTCAGGAACAAGCTCAAGAAGCAAAAGAAGGTCCACGTAGAGGAAGAAAACCTGGGAGGCGATCGGCTGACAAAATGGACGTTAAAGCGAAACTTGGTTGGTATTTTATTAGTTTTTTAATCAATTTATCGCTTGCAATATATGGGAACATATTCGTATGTCATTCATATTTCATTTTCCATTAGAACCTTTCGCATTGTCATATGTAGTTTGATTGAGATCTATTAATCACGTTGTACATCTCCTAAAAAACTAAGGTATGTTGTCACTCTAGAATACTTGATGACAGCATACTATTCGCTGTTCCACAGTCACATAACATACGGAATCCTTCTCTGGGGACATGCTTCAGCCAACTCAGATATATGCTATTGCTACAAAAAAAGGCCATTAGAATAATCACATTCTCTGACCACCTGGCACACTGCAGGCCACTATTCAAAAAGCTGTTACTTACTTGTTACTTGTTGTAGTCTTCTCCATGGTCGTTGACCTGGGAATTGTCAAATTTCTTCCCAATCAATGGGGATTCACGGTCTGAGAGTACTTACAATCTTTAGCCACTATGTGCTCTGCTCACTTCTATTCATAAAGGATAAAGCAAACAACATGACAAAGAGAAGCAACATACATACCTATAACAATCGACACGCGGCAGACTTGGATGTAGCTCGATGCAACTCAAAAAGTTTTGAAATATCAGCACTGCGACTGTATAATCAACTCCCTGAATATATAAAAAAATTGCGAAGCCAGAAAATTCAAGCAGATATTGAAGGAACACCTAATAAAACGGCCATTATACTCATTGGCAGAACTAGTGGATGAGCCCTTATACTCAAACACGAACTGCCGCCATTCCAGAGTTTGAGGGGTGACCCCCTGAACTCCCTGACACAGTCTTTCCGGTTCTCCCGGTCAAGCACGAAGAATTCAAGTATCAAGTAGGTAAGGGACATTAGTAGCGTCGACTAGCTACTACGGGAGAGCGGAATTGAAAATGTCATGCTCATTTGAGTTCCGGACATTTCCAATTCCGAGTTCCCTTAGTAGCCAATGTCCTTGTGTGCTGGATGCTTCACCATAGTCTTTGTACCAAGTATTCGAATTTATGTATTTAGGTGAACATGTTTTGAAAGAATAAAACATTTATATTGTCAATGCCACTATATTTGTTCAAAATCAAACTCAAATCAAATCAAACTTTCTTTCCTCATAAAACAAACACAATACATGTTATATACAGCAATATAACTTAAAATATTCACAGCATTATAACATAACTGACTATATAAAGTATTTCTAAAAAAATACATGACCACGACTACAAACTATGACTGTTACATTAATGACTATTATTACTGTAAATAAATTACTAATAGCTGTTAAATAGGAGGAAGGTCCCTGCATGGGCTGTGCCTATCGATTTGAATATTACATAACCATGGTTTCATAGCAACACCTGCCACATCTTTAGCTGAGCTGAATCAGCTAATGACAATTTCAATGTCTTATTCTTTCAATTATGGAGAAATACCACAAAATCTGTTTCCATACAATCAAATTATGAACATGTTTTCTCAATTATTTCAAATGTTTCTGAGTTGTATGACGTTTTTTCTATATTCCAGAGAGAAGTAGACAGAGTGCCAGGGAATGTAGGGCCAGGAAGAAACTTCGTTACCAATATTTGGAAGAATTAGTCACGGAACGAGAAAAAGCTGTCATGCTTCTCAGGAGGGAACTTGATAAAGTAAGTTCAATTTAACTGAGTTACTCTAGCTCAACTCAGAATACCTTCTTAATAGTTGGAGAATAATATAAATTTGTTGTAGTTATAGAAAATAATATATTTATTTATTTATTTATTTATTTATTTATTAGATAGAGCGAACAATACAATAGTCGGAAAAGAAAAAACAGGCTATTGCCCAAAACTTCTTCAATTTCCTGATTTTGTCACAAATCGTCCAAATATACTGTAGGTTATGTAGAAAAATACAAAATAAGTTGTAGAAAATAATATGATGACCTTTGGTAATCAACTGAACAAAACTGTAATGCTTTGTAACCAACAAAACTCAAATTATTCAATGTATTTTTTGGTAATCAACAAAAAACTGATGTCAATAAACTGCATAAGATTAGCTTTATGATATCCTTACAAGCATAAACAAATATTGAAACACTACATCTGGTTTCTATGCTACTAGTCACTGTGGTAACTTTGTCTGATATTTTGTAATAACGGTAAATTTTTTCTGGTATTCAAAATACCAAATTCTTGAAACTCTGTAAAGAAATGTCTCTACTCTTTGACCACTTTACTTTCAACTCCAGTATTTCTGTATAATAGTTGACGGTTATTTAATGTAACGTATAAGTAAAGTGTAAAGTAAATACAAATCTCAGTACCCTTTTTTGAATTATTTTTTATGTTGTGATAAAATAATTCAAAAAAGGTTACTGAGATTACAAATAGCCCTAAATAGAAAAGAGACAAAGTGTAAAGTATCTTCATTCAGTAGAAAAAGTCCCTAAACTTTTTTTCTATTTTCCCCTTTATTTATATTGTTTACTCTCTTTTTTCCAGTATCGAGCTTCTGTGAAAGACGTCGAGGAAGGCAGAATGACAGAAGAGGTCCAAGTTCTCCTCAGTGAACTGGGAATCATCAAACAAGAAACTTGAACTGTCTGAAAAAATGTGCAACACATCTACCGTTTCGATATTGTATCAAGGGTAGTGTATCAAACAGATCCATCGATTTGATACTGTATCATGGGAAGTGTGTATCACACAGAACTACCATTTTGATACAGTATCAAGGGCATTGTATCAAACCATCAACAAGAGTGAGATACACTTCAAACTGTCAGATTTGGTTGAATGGAAATCATTGATAATATTTAACACTGTAGTCAGAGATGTTGTAGAATTTTCCCATTATGAAATAATGGGACTATAACATAGTCCCATTATTTGAATAATTTAAAACAGAATAAGTTACCTTTTCTACTAAAATCATCTTTCATCATCATCATCACTTCGCTATCAACTCCAGTATTTCTGTATAATAGTTGATGGTTATTTTGTGTAACATGTAAAGCTGCGTTTACACCAGTTATTAACAAAATGTTTATTTTCCGTCATATATTCTACTAGATTGAACAGAACTTATCATACACATGATGTGCACATATTGCATGTTTTTAAACACATATTATGTGTTTGTCAAGCTCCGTTTAATTGACCGAACGTAGTGAGGTCTGTCTATGTTTGCAAAAACTCGGATTTTCTTTTGTCTGTCTGTATGTAACGCGATTACGGCCAAACGCGTTGATAGAATTCGATGAGATTTGGCAGGAATATTCCTTTTTCAACTGCGCGTCGATGTATACACAAGGTTTTCTGAAATTTTGCATTTTAAGGATAATATGAAAAGAAAAGGAATTCCTCCATATTCTGATACCACTATATAATATATCATCTACTTTGATGATAGGATTAATTTAGACTGAAGAATCATTCATAATCAATCAGCTGACAAGTGAATTATTCATTGCATGCATTACACAGATGTCTGGCCGTGTCTATTTCTATAAGGTAGGGTTTCAATATTTTTTATGATGCGTGCCCATCAGTATCAATATTCTCACATTTGAAAAACAAATTTATTAGGTGATTGAAAATAAAATAAAAAATGATTAAATGAACCAAATAATGCTGAAGAAATTGTTATATTCTTGATTGAAAAAAATTAATTTTAAAATAGTTGAGAAATATTTTTATCAGATGGAAAGATTATCACGAAACTGGATAAATCATCATCATATGGGATACAAATTCAAACGTGAACTGAGTTTATTAACATAAGTGAGTTTTTGATCTTTTAAAGAAAAAATGCATGCACAGTTTTTAAGAGTAAATTATGATTCAACTGTGAATTGTGATTCAACTGAATCAACTATAAAGCTGCGTACAGATATATGCGCCTCCAACCCACACCGTGCACGCTCCGCCCTCGTTCCGCCATCGCATCGCAATCGCTCCGCCCCCACTCTTCACTCGCACCGATCATGAACGTTACGGGAGATGTTAGCTCTTCTCGCGTTCCACTCTTGCTCCCCGGTCGATCATCAATCGCTCTGCTCGAGTGACGTTCGGTTGCGGAGCAGAGCGAAAGTCTGTACGCACCTTAACAGGTGACATCGGATACTTGTGTGGGTGAGAAAACTGCGTGAGGTCTACTGTTCACAGAACTACTAGTCTAATAAAATCTATAAGAACGGAAAAATAAACATTTTGTTTATAGCTTTGGTGTAAACGCAGCTTAAGGAATCTAACTTCAGTAGAAAAATCCCTAAATTAGAAGTATACAACTAAATTTATCATTACCAGAGAATGATTTTACCAGAAAATCACAATACCCATATGTCTACTCATATCTAAGCTATGGAACCATTTTCTGGGGAAATTCTGTTGATAGCGGTAACATTTTTATAATCCAGAAAAAAATAATAAGAGTCATTTGTGGAATCAGATCAAAAGATTCTTGCAAAGCATTCTTCAAAAACCTAAACATTCTAACGCTACCATCTATTTTTATCTATCAATTGTTGGTTTTTGTTAAACAGAATTTAGATAAATTTCAATTCTGCACAGATAATCACGGGTATAATACACGTAATAGTAGTATCATTGCTTTTCCAGTACATAGGCACACAGCTCTAGAAAAAACTCCATTCTACTCTGAAATACGTTATTTTAATAAATTACCTGCAGCCATCAGAAATCTAGATTCAATAAACAAATTCAAACTAACAGTCAGAAAAATGCTAGTAGAGAAAGCCCTATACTCTGCTGCCGAATTTTAATTTGTGAAAAACGGCTGTAGAGTGTAACTTAACTTTTTGTGACTTTCATTTCCATGTGAATTTGATGAGATACATCATAGAGTGTATTTATTTATTTTACTTTCAAGAAGTTAGAACTAAGTCTTTTAAATATAATTTTGTTCTAGTTTTGACATGTCACCAGTCAAATGAGTGTTACTCAAAAATTGATGTAATGTGACGATAAATAAATGAAATGAAATGGAATGGAATGAGACCCAGAGCTGATGTGGTATCATCCTCAGCAAAAAAAAAGAAGATGTTGATTAGACAACTTCTTGTGTTTTAATTTAATAATTGATATTATTTTTTAAGAATTCTGACAGTTTGAATTAAATATCACTACAATAGTCACTTCAAACTGTTGGCATTCCTCATATATGATAAAATGAATGCTTCTCATTCAAGCAATTCTGACAGTCTCAAAAGAATCTCACAATAGTGTCTACTGTGATTTAAACTGTACAGTTCAATATTTGGTGTCTGGCATTATAATTATACCGAACTATTGATATTTCAAACCTAAAATGTACAATCAAAGTTGTACTTCTAAACGTTTTGTTGAAACCCACACAAATACTATAAACAATATTTTTAATGTGTATTATACTTATTATTAAACGAAAATCCAAATAAAATGCTGTAAATCACCCCGAAGACTTCTGCTACTGCAAATATTGACAACAGGGTAAACAGCTAGATGGAAATTCGATGAGCGCTACTATTCAAAAATTATTCCCGGGCTGACAAATAATGTTTGAATAGTAGCGCTCATCTATATTTGCAGGATCAGAAGTCTTCGGGGTGATTTACAGAATTTAATTTGGATTTTTGTTTGATAATAATGATTGATTCATTAGCATTTGAATAATTCAATATCTCAGTAATTTTCATGAGTATTATACTGTTTAAGCATTACTGGTGATGTAAATTTATTTTTGTTTGCAAGAAATTGAAGTGGCTAATAAACAGGGAAAGTAGAGACAGAATGTTACTGACGGCCAGTACATACCATGGAGGGGCATGTAATAACAAAACAGCAAACAGTTAGATTTTAGGCTGGGCGTACACTGGTTAGTCAAGACAAGACTAGTCACGTTTAGTCACAATACTTCACATAGTTGCTTGTGAAGACTAATTTCAATGACTAATCAGTGTGTGTTGCGTTACAAGCAAGTATTGTGAAGTATTGTGACTAAACGTGTCTGATCATGTCTTGTCTTGACTAACTGGTGTGCACGTAGCCTTACATGCCGCTCTGGAGTAAAGGATACTTTTTCAGACAGGGAAAGTTGAATAAGTAAGTAGCCTACTGACTGCCAGTTATTTCTGACTGCATTCCTTGTCTATAAGCCACTTGAAGTTCAGGAATGTTGAAATGGATTCAATGTGGTGAAATTCAATACTAACATAGAAATCTTACTTTTTACATACTCTCTGTACATTTCTTTGTTATATTCGATGTAGGCCTACTGAATTTTGTATGAATTTAATACTAACATTGAAATCTCACTTTTTACATACTTCCTGTACATTTCTTTGAAATATTCAATGTAGGCCTACTGAATTTCGTATGGAGGGTATAATTTTTTTTGAAAATACTCGGTTGTAGGTTATAGGATTGGGAGGAATCAGCAAGCTCAATGGCCTCCCAAAACCAGTCTCAGGCTTCACAATAGCATTCTTTTCTCGAACTTGTATAATAAGCAACTGGTTCTTACAAGGAATAATTCATTCCAACCCGAGTTCGAATCTCGACCGGGGCAAAAGTTTTTGACCACAGCACAATCACATAGATACGGCCACCCCGTCTTTCGGAGGAGACGATAATTCGTCGGTCCCGACTACCTAAAAAGTAGTCCTCATCTCTCATCATCATCCCTCTAACTCATTACCCACGCACAAGCCTAAGAGCTTATGTAGGCATCACCCTCAATATTAAAAAATAGAATACAAATAACAAGGGCTAATTTTAGTAATAAAAATGAAATTAAAATAGTCCCCTTTTACGGGAGAAATATCTTTTATTTCTTTTAAAAACTACAATTTCCTTTAAAATTATTAAACATTAATTAATAAAATAAAAGTTATAATACTAATACTCTCCAATTTCTATGTCAATGAGACTAATCCTCACAACTGAAAAAGAAAATTCTTCAATTTTTAAAAATACTTTTAGGGTACGCATATAGAAAAGAGGTGAAGGGGTAAGGTGTAACTGTGGGGGAAGGTATATGTGATAATATCACGGTGTAGGTGAAGAAATAGCGTAGAATAGTTGTCGGTCCCGGCTGAAGTATGACAGTCGTAAGGCCCATTGACGGCTTAAACTATATATTCAGGCAGTGGGGCCTTCTCGCAAGGGACTCCCCACCAAAAAAAGCCATACGAATTTACTTTTTCTACTTTTAGCATAGAATAATATAGTGTAGAAATATTAGTTGGTATTCGTTCATCCTCAATTCATTCAATTTCCTCAAATAACCTACATTGAATCCACTTCAACTGATTTAAAAATAATTATTTCCAATATTATTATTCTAAATATTAGGATTATCTTCCTTGATAATATTATCATAGTTATTGTTGTAATATTTTGATATAATTATGCTCACCTCATCAAATGAAAAAAGATTCTTATAGAATTCACGAGTTATATCTATTTAGATTGTACATATTTTGAATTCATATGATAGTTTTATATTTTTATCGTTGTTTACGGATCGATATAATAGGTATATATATTTTTATCATCGTTCAAGACTCAATATTACAGTAAGAGAGTTTTCATTCACAGAAGTATTCTATTTAAAAACGTTATGAGTTAACATTAAAAAGTTTGAAGATACATAGCTATTAGTTTTCACAAATAATGTAACAAAACTATTTTTCTGTCAGCAAGGCTTTATATCGGTTATGAAAAATTATGGAACAATAATAAATCCTATTTTTAAAATTACTAATAATGTAAATAAAAAATTGCAAACAGGTCCATTAGTTTTTTAAGTTAAAAAGTGATCTCCTAGTCAGTTTTATTCCATTTCTAACGCTCAAATACCACAAAAATTGGTGTGATCCTTCAGCTTTTGGAAATTCAGGTTTGAAATTCCTTAATATATTTTTACCTTAGCTATCAATACTAGCCTATCATAAATTTATCCTATCAAAATCTATGTTCACTTGAGCTATCACAATTAATTATCCTACTATGAATTTTCTATCCCTTTAAAATTTTCAATCACATTTTTATCAACGTATATTCTATATTTACTAATCTAATGTTTGTAATGTACCCTCTTTCAGTAATAGGCCTAGTTTGTTATTGAGTCTATTTTATCATAATTGAGTAGGTATTGTAAGTTTAATCATAAATACCAAGTTAGCTATTTTTATCGATAGATATTTTTCAAATTAGTTTCTAAATTTTTGAAACAGATTAATGGCTGTCAACTAAAAATTAACTAGTCAGGAAACTAAGAAAGCTGTAACTATTATTCTAGTGATAGTGTTTAACCACTAATTTTAGTTACTAGCTAGTCTATAACTAATATTTTTTTAATGCACAGATTTGTTTTCAAGTATGAATTACTAGACCTCAAAGGTCCATTACTCTATGTCTAGATCTATTTCTAGGTCTATGACTCCCATTTGTTAGATATTTTTCAGAAATAGAGCGATATTTTTATTACAGTGAATCAATAATAAGACATTACAATATGTTTTGTTTGCTCCAAGAATTATACCAATAAGAATATTGTGGAATTGTGTTATTCAAATTATCATATTACAATAAGTTTTGTTCCAAGAGTATATCAATACTTAGAATTACGTGAAATTGTGATTTCTATTCAAATTTTTGAACATAATATCGTCGAACATAGAAATTAGTAATACAAACATTTGAATTTTATAGTAATTCGTTGACTAAAGAGTTTTAACCAGCTCCAATTACATTCATTCATCGAGTTCTATATTCGAAAATTAATAAATTACAGAAATTAATTTAGGGAGGAACAGAAAGTTTAAATAGAAGTGTTCATTTCCCGAGCTGTCATGAGATATAATGATCATCCAAAGTGTAGGTTTTTCTCAATTTATCTCACATATTCTCAGTCCAGAAATGTATATACAGCCCAGTATTCCAAAAATAAAGAATTTACACATTCAAAATACAAACTAAATCCAAAAAAAAAACAGTTGAAACCGGTTGGTTCCTGTGAAATGACAACATATTTTGAAGCCCTAAAAATTTTTATAAATAATATATTTTTGTTATAATTTGATTCCTTCCGAATAAAGGATAGATTTTTTACTAATTCAGTATTTTGCTCAACAGTGAAACTGTGTGGAATGGATAAGGTTAACACTCTTTTTCGACTTATATATGATTCAATACTAAATTTACTCATTTATTAGATGTTGGAAAAATAATAATGCAGTATCCTATACACGTATCTATAACATTGGCTCAACAAAAATCTATTAATGAATCAAATTCATTCCTTGTTATAAAATTGAAATTTTTACTAAATTTGTAAAATGTTTACAGTTGGTTCTAACAAAGACACTTATTGTGATAGAGCACTGTCATAGAACAATCTTAAGGATCCTAGATTTGTCATTGATCAGTTAATACTATTCAAAAAGAAATAGACTGGTCTATGAGAGTGATCTATCCCGATATGTATTATATTTTTGAAAAGTTCTCAAGCCTTTAAAGGTTTTCTGTTAAGATGGTTTTTTTCGTTGAATTTATTATTAAAATTTGAATAATTCCAATCGGAGGCATGTTGATTTTCTCATTAGTTTTGTTAAGTTTCATAGATGTTAGAAAAGTTTTGTATTTTTTGTAGTTTTTAGAAAGAGTTATTATCTCATATTCAGGGCTTTGAGACTGTATTAATACGATTTTTCCCATGAAAGAAAGAATTTCTCCCTGTCTAGAGATTGACCAATATGTAAAAGTAAGTTGAAAAAATATGCTGGTGAAATTTTCTGCTAGCCATTTTATTTAAATACTAAACTATACAATGTAATTCTTGATAAATATTTATCTCCTAAACTTATTTTCAAATCTGTCCAATTAAAGACCTTATTATCGAAAAATTTGAACCATTGCAACATTTTTTCGAAATCGAATATTACAAGATTCCTAATAAGTTTGGCTGAATTATGAATTATATCATTCTATAATTATTGTTTTGAAAGAAAAATTCAACTCATTATTCATGAAACGTTGATATTTGGCAACATTGATATTACCAGCAATTCAGCAATGTCATCATATCTATTTTATTAATGAACTTTTTTTAATTACTTGAATTTCAAATGAAACCTTTTTTTCGAACTTTTCATAAATCTATGTGATATTTAACCTTGACTTGGCTCGCCTTTTCTATATAGAATTCATAATTGATCCTGATAGTATTTTTTGATTATTCTCACAAATTCAGAACTTATTAATACAGTCTCAAAATAGTTATTTTACCATAGCTGTAAGAAATGGTGTAAATGTAATGTATTGTGTCTACGTATAATATATATCTATGGTTGCCTTATTGAAATATCAGTCTAATGTAGTAAACAGCTAGAATAAAATTTAAATATCAAGTGCCAAAAACAGTACTTGTCACTTTAAAATGAAAATGGCTTAAACTATGTAATAGTGAGGCAGTTGAATCCATGTTGATAATGTACCAGGAGTGAATATTTTTATAATATCGAATAAATGACAAAAAACATGGGAATTATGTATTGTTTTATTTTATTCATAACAATCCCATACTGACAATGAGTTACTATAATTGACTAAGCGAAGTGAGGTCTAAGATTCAAGTCGACGGTTTGGCATTTCTCTTACGGTAATGTTTAAATGTTTATATGTTGCGCATTTACGGCGAAACGCGGTAATAGATTTTTATGAAATTTGACAGGTATGTTCTTTTTTTAATTGCGCGTCGACTTATATACAAGGTTTTTGGAAATTTTGCATTTCAAGGATAATATAAAAGGAAAAAGGAGCCTCCTTCATACGCAAATATTAGAGTGAAAATCAGACTATAGAATTATTCATCATAAATCAGCTGACAAGTGATTACACAGATGTGTGGAGAAGCCAGTCTATTGCTGTATTTCCATAAGGTCTATAGTTTCAATAGGTACTTGTGGATGAGAATTCTGCGTGAGGTCTACTGTTCACAGAACTACTAGTAATATTGAACTGAAACATTATTTTGTTTTCCATGACGATTGACTAAACTCTTTATAATAACTGAAGTGAAGAGTAACTCTGTTGAAGTGAAGAATAGTACTTCTTTACAGTTATTCCAAAGCTGTTGGAATTGGAATATTCAATTAATTTCGTTCCACATAATCAGAACCGTAAATTATTTACAAATTAATGCATTTGAAATTATGCTTTCGAACTATCCAATTATCCAATGTCGTGATCAAGGCCAGGTTTTTCTGGATCGATCGTGTCAATTAATTAAAAAACAATATTCACAAACTTTAGGCAGTATCACAGTCCAGCAAAGCTCTCACTAAAGAAATCCTTCAACTGGTACAAGCTCCTTCCGATGAGCCACCGCGACAATGAGTTCCTGAATACATTTACAGAGCGCGCCCTAACTGAGTCTGGCAGGCAGTTGAACATTCGCACAGCCAACAAACTGGGAAACTGTCCTTCACTCTTGACAGGCGACAGCGCGGCACATCCGCAAGTTGACCCTCCCTCGAGTTACATGTGAATGCACTTTGAATGTGTAGATGTTTTCCTGACATGAAGGAGCGATGACAATATGTAGAGACCATATCATACTGTATGGATACCCAAACGCTGGAATATGGGCTGGCAGTTTGCATCATACTCACTACATGTCATTACACGGAGTGTCTTCTGGAGCAGGAGTATGTTCCTCACGCATGCGCCGAGTGCCCCCATATCAAAATGCCGTACTGAATGTGGCTGGCAAATACCGCATGGTACAACATCAGCAGGCGATCAACACTGAGCAGCGTCCTCATTTTCAGTAGCAGATAAACAACTCTTCCGAAAACTTTGGTGATATGTGACTCCCATGATAGTTTGGTATCAATACCAAAACCAAGTAATCACAGGCTCAGCATCAAGAGTAACTGCTGAGAGTACAATGCAATCTACCGAGTTTTGGTCTAATTCAGCTTCAGCTTATTGTTGGCAAACCACTTCTTGGCCTCAGAAAAGAGCGTGTGAGCCCTATCTGGATTTGGCATCATGGGGCCGTCTGCCCTGACCAATGACTGTGTTGTCATCAGCAAAAAGCAAGCAGGCAATATCCAGGCGGTGCAAGTCATTAATCATCACCAGAAATAACAGCGGGCCAAGTACTGAGCCTTGGGGCACACAATGGGGTACATCTTCTTCATTTGATCTGGCACCCATTATTGACACTACCTGCTTTCTGTCCTTGAGGTAGTCGGCGACCATCTTCTAGAAACTTAGAATAGGTATTATAACTACATTGAATGAAAGCAGATCTATTAAATATTTAAAACACACCAAGCATCCGGAATAACTCATCCAAATGAATGATTAGTGTTTAATTGATCAATAAATGAATACGTTGTATTCTATAAAACTATTATAATTTTTACTTTATATTCTAGATTTTTTATGTCATCTATCCAGTAAACTAGTCACGGATGTAGAAGGAGGAATTGAGAAATAGATCCTTGAATCAAATCATCACTGGAAGTAAAATTGTGAACTTTCCGCATTTATTATTGAAATTCAATAATACTGTGTCTTATATCAATGCTTCATACACTGAGTTTGAATTTTAGCGGTAATACTATCTGCATTTTATCGATTCAGCCACAATCAATACTTTTAGGCTCGACTATTTGCATCGATATTCAATAAAGCAGCAGCCATTTTGCTTTTTATTTACTAAGACTAACCTCTTTGAGACCAACGCCAACCGGTTATTATTGTAAAGTGAAGCGTGTTTGTAAATAATTACGAATTTTGCGTGGAAATTGATTTATTTAACTAGTTATTGTGATCGCAACGTTTGGGTGAGTGTAATTTTGTAATTAGAACTTTAAAATCCAGTTTATTTGTGAAGTAATCTTATGACCACGTCGAACAACAAAATGGTCAAAGACGCCCCCATTGAACTTACAGAAGATGAAGCTCAACTTTACGACAGACAAATTCGACTCTGGGGTTTGGAATCTCAAAAGCGACTACGTTGTGCCCGTATCCTTGTAATTGGTATTAAAGGATTAGGAGCTGAAGTGTGTAAAAACATTATTCTTGGAGGAGTTAAATCTGTAACTATGCTTGATCACGAAAACGTCACCGAAGAGGATTCCTGTTCGCAATTTTTGGCTCCAACAACTGCAGTCGGTAAAAATCGTAGTGCTGCTTCTCTGGAACGAGCACAGGCTTTGAATCCGTTGGTAGATGTAAAGGTTGATACTGACAATGTTGCAGATAAAAGCGATGATTTCTTCACTGAGTTTGACGTTGTAGTTGCTACTAATCTTCCCGTCAAAGAACTTCTACGTCTCAACACCATTTGTCGAAACGCTGATATCAAATTCTTTTGTGGAGATGTGTTTGGATTCTACGGATATTTCTTCGCAGATCTGCAGATCCACGAGTATTCTGAGGAAATCACTGTAGCTAAAGCAGTGAAACCACAAACAAACAACAACAAGAAGCAGAAAATCGAGGAAGAAAAGGTCACCCGAAAAGGAACATCTATCTTTGTACCGCTTCATGATGTCCTGGACATCGACTGGACCAGCGATGATTACAAACATAAAATATCAAAAATGGACTGCACGTTTTTCCTGATGAGAATTCTGCAGTGTTTCCGAGCGGAAATGAATCGTAATCCCAAAACTGACAGCGTCCAATCTGACATTGAACTTTTGAAGAGTATTCGTGATAAGGAACTTCCCAAAATGAATGTGAACCCTGATAAGGTACCTGATTCTCTATTTGAAATGGTTTTCTCTCAGCTGAGTCCAGTGTGTGCAATTGTTGGAGGGGTTCTGGCCCAAGAAATCATCAAAACTGTTTCCCAGAAAGATGCTCCTCATAATAACATGTTCTTTTTCAACCCCAACACCCATCTTGGACAGATTTTCTGCTTGGGTAACTAAACTTTCACCATATCAAATATTTTCTTATTGAATCCTAAAACTATAAATTTGTGTAGCTACTTCACAAATGGGTTCTTGGAAAATTATTTATTTTTTAACATAAGTTCATACTTGCAAATTCAAGTTTTGATGAGATCGTCTCCAAATTCATATCCATTCTATAACTAAGTGCGACATTTCTTGAGAACATTTTCTTCTTGAATGAGTTATAAGAACAATATGAATATCATAATTTTTAAATATTAATTATTTTATAAAAACGTGTGTTATCAATTCCGATGTAATAAAAATTATTTTTATAATAAAATAGAGAATTTTCTCCTCAATACCCAATTTGACTTATATTTATATACTTTATTTCACAATAAGTTTTACTTTTGATACATATTGTTAGGTACTCTCTTGCAATCAGGGAAAATGCAAAAATTATGAAAGTGCAGAGTATCTTGTAAATTCATAAATGATATCTATTTTTTTGTATACTTATAGTGCCGGTTGCACAAAAGCCGGTTAAGTTTTAACTGTGATTAATTCTACGAGAACCAATCAGAGAAGCCGTCTTTAAAAAAACCTTCTCTGATTGGTTCTCGTTAAGTTAATCACGGTTAAAATTTAACCGGCTTTTGTGCAACCGGGCCTCATTCAACTAAGTTGAAAGTTTGCAGATTATGTCTTGTTTATAGTTACTAAATAACATAAGTAGGTAATACTGTCCTAAAATGAATTTGTGAAACAGTAGTAATTTTTTCATCTTTAATGAAAATGTTTCAGTGATTTTTTCTGTTTCACAAAAAAGTCTCAGTAGATATCAAGAATTTTTGCAGATCCATTTTTCTTGTTGGAAAGCAGCAACAAACCAAAAAGAAGAGTGTTCTCTTTCTTTTTGTGAAAAGAATATAATTTATTTCTGGTTTAAAAATATATCTTCATTTTTCATTATAATTTTATGTTTGTCTACACATCATTAGTATTACTTATTGAGTAGGATCAAGCAAAAGAACTACTGTCGAAATTTTAATTTTCCATTGCTTATGTATCCCTAAGTAAAAAAAAAACTTGGATTATTTCTTTAAAGGAAATACAGCTACAAATAATAGCCTTTTTCAAACATTTTGTTGCTATATTGTAGTCACAAGGAATCTAATGGATATTAGATTTAAATATTAATAGTTTTAATACCGTACTTTGGATTACTATAGTAGACGGTAGAGGAGATGAAAAAGAAAAGAGAAGTAAAAAGGATTTCCACATTGCCACATAAAAGGAAATTCTAGCGTCTGCAGAAATTCGTCTGCGCTTGCGCTTTCAATCAGCTGGTCAATGCACTCTTCAAAGACGCAAGACCATTCATTCAATTCATTTTTTCATTCCAATTCAAGGAAGTGAGTAAACGTAATCAATCAAAACTGACAAGTATGTTCTAATTTTACGCCAATTTGCAGTTAATAGTAGATAATGGTTCAAGCTTCTTGGTGAAATAGTATTTTTGATTTACTGAATCATGGGTAGTGTTGAAGAAATCTCAAAATTCAATGAACAAAAACACGTCGAGTTTCTGGATGAGTATGGTCCGAATTTGAAAACATTGCCAGTTACCGACCAAGTAAAGGAGCTGCAAACTATTATTCGTGACAGGTAAGTTGGGATTTTACTTTAAATTTGTTTGTTTTGAATTGATTTATACAATCCCACACAAGTAAACCAACGTGGGAGCTTTGTGAACATTGAGGTTAGGTCATGCTATGATGCAGTTATGGCTATTTTTTGACGAATCAATGTTTTTGTATGCTGTTTTTTTATACAGTTCACTCTTCAAATTGAGAGATTCAAATGGACTCTAATCTTAAGTTTATTATTGACAAATATAAACTGAATATTGCTCAGGTTTTGGTTCATTCATCAAACTAGATTTATGAATGTCGTTTACGCACAGTATTATGTTGTGTACACGTCATGTAAAGTTTTTTCTCAATATACGACCGTAAGAAGTAAGTAAGTAAGGATATACGACCACAGCCGATGACCAAAAAAAAAATAATATCAATGGTTCTCATAGTAATGATTAGTTGTTCTAGCATTATCAGAATGAAAATCTGTATTTATACTATCAAGAGAATCAATAATTATTATTCTGCGGTTGTCGGTCTTGATTGAATAAACTGATAGCGTAAAAATCTATAAACACTCCCATAAGAATCAATATTTTTCTTTTGTGTTTGTCGGCCGTAATCGAATAAACAAAAATCTAAATTGAATCTGTTCTTTCACATATCAGTTATAATGGAACTATTCCCATTTAGCCCAACCAAGCTAGTATGAATAGTCCCATTCGAACCCATGTAAATTATATTTTCACTGTACCGGTCACGTTCGCTGATACTGATGAAGGGTACCTAGTTTTAGGCTCGTATTAAATTCTGCAACCACTTGGTCGCCAAGTGTCCCAGTCGAGATTTTGGAGGCTCTAGTTCTTATAGCTTTATTACACTAGGGTTGCCAGGTTCTGAAAGCCAACCTACAGATTTTGGTGACCCGTCTGGTGTCTCGCTCGGGTCGCCATCCCGGCAGAAAATCCTGGTGTCTCGTGTGATTTACACACAGCCGCCAATGGTTGCCCTCTGATGATCCACTGCTAACCTCCACTGAATGCTGAGTTGGCTGAATGAAATGCGAGCATAAGCGCCGGTTAAATCGTGATTAATTTCTCAAGAACTAATCAGAGAATCCTTCTCTCAATCAATCACAATAAAAATTTAACCAGCTTTTGTGCAACCGACCCTAGACCCATATTTTACTAGAACACCTGTGGAATACCAATTGCTCCAGCGAATAAATTCAATTCTTCATGAATACATGACCAGCTTGTACTGGATAGATTTCGTCAAATTTAAATGCACTTGAGTCTAAACTAATTTCACATATTATTCAATCACAAATTTAAATTGTCAACCAAAAATTTAAATTTCTAAATATAAAGAAAATAAAAATCTCAGTAGGCTACCCATTTTTTGAAATATTTTATCACAACATGTTTCGGACATTTATGCCATTTTCAAGTGATATGAAGTAAATAAATAAATACTACTGGAAGATTCTTATTTTGATCATTATGTTAGTGTATTCATATGTTTTTATGAACTAAGACTGTAAACATGTTGTGATAAAATATTTCAAAAAAGGGTACTGAGATTTTTATTTTCTTTATATTTATATTACAAGTAGCCCTATACAGAAAAGAGATTTAAATTTCTGTTTTCATTATGGAAAAGTACCACAACATCACTCACAACACAACTGTAAGGCAGACAAAACTTGTGAACACACAGAATAGCGAGACATTAGTTCTTATTGCACTCATTATGCCGCATCCACATGTTGGTCCAGTAAGCTGGCGCAGCCTGCAATGTAACTAGTGCCCAATGGTGGCGAGCGCTGGCAAACCACCCATCCACACACTGTCGCTGGTCGACATTGGGCCAACATGTAGGTGCGGCATAACACCATGGTCATAAGATTTTAGAGACTGTGATAGTGATATTAACCGTACTCACACAAGCCCCTACCCCTCCAAAAAAGAAACATTATAGATTTTTCTACTTCTTTTTCAGAAACACAACGAGGAGCGACTTCAAGTTCTATGCAGACAGACTGGTGAGCTATTCTGTTATCCAGATTGCTATTCTATTTTTAATATTTTAGATTTATTCTCTTTCTAGTATCGGAAGCAATTCTCTATATTCCTAAAATAACAATAAAGAATTCAAGAGATAGTAAGTTGAACTGGGTTACAAAAGGTATAAGAGTATCTGGAAGTAGACTTAAAAAATAGAATTCAATGCTAAAGACTGGTTCTAATAGTAATTTAATTATATCTATCTTGACGCAGACTGGTCTGGCCTATTTTAATCTCGAGATATATGCGAAAATTTATAAGAGTATTTATCGAAAGATATTGGTTCAAGCTAAGAGAATTGCAGCAGATAACTTTGTAAATAAATCGCTTAAGACAAAGGCAGTCTGGAAATTAGTCAAGTCCGAATCTGGCAAATCATCTCAACATCGAACAGAGATCCGTGTCTTCGATAAATTTGGTCCAATCAAAACAGGAAATAATTCGGCAGATTTAATGAATAGCTATTACGTAAATGCACCAGTTGAAATGGCTTACAATATATTAGCAGATATGTTAATAATAATAATAATGAGTTTCTGTTCATGGCGTGGTCATAGTTATGGCCACAAGTGAACAAGTCAAGAACATAAAAAACTGTCATAAGACAGGTCAAGAACAAAAATACACATCAAACACTAAAAGCAGCAAGCAGAAGAAGCAGCAAGACTAATGCAAGAAGTATCCACATACAGTCTGAGGATCACAATCATAGAACTCCCTCAGAGAATAAAAGGGGTTCTCCTGAAGGAAAGCCCTCAGTCTCCTCTTCAAGACTGTCTCTGGCAGAGTCCTGGCTGAAACTGGCAGCTTGTTCAAAATTTTAGCTGGCTGGTAGATGTATGTGGTATAATAACCACATTGACTTTTTAAATGAAACAGCTCCACACCTCAATCGTCCCGGGCCGGTGCAATTCAATAGTTTCAAGTTAATTGACCGTCTGGAGATTAACAACTTGATCGGATCATTATAAAATAAAAACTCATGTGATACTTTCGGAATTTCCAATAACTTAGTAAAACAAACAGCCTTGTCAATTCTGGATCCCTTAACATATATTTTAATGCATCTTTAATCGCCGGAATTGTACCTTCTAAGCTCAAACTAGGTAAGGTCATTCCCCTTTACAAGAAGTGTGATCGAAAAAATCCAGTAAATTTACAGTTCTTATCATTAGCATTATCAAAACCAAAACATGATCAAGAATTGAATCATCAAAAAGTGTTTTGTCATTGAAACATCGTTTCAAACATTATCAAAACCATACCTAATATAATTGAGAACTGAATCATTAACAAGTGGTTGGTCATTGAAACATCGTTTCAAACATTATCAAAACCATACCTAATATAATTGAGAACTGAATCATTACAAGTGGTTGGTCATTGAAACATCGTTTCAAACATTATCAAAACCATACCTAATATAATTGAGAACTGAATCATTAACAAGTGGTTGGTCATTGAAACATCGTTTCAAACATTATCAAAACCATAATATAATTGAGAACTGAATCAATAACAAGTGGTTGGTCATTGAAACATCGTTGAATTTTAATTAAATTGTTTACAGATTAGGCTAGTGATAGAAGAATCTCTGAACCAGCTTCCGTTCACGAAATGCGTGATCACCACACCGACCGGATCCTACTACAATGGCCTCAAGTACGAGAGAGGCAACTGCGGAGTCTCCATTGTTCGCAGTGGAGAAGCTATGGAGCAAGGTAACTTAGATGCACCAATTTTAAAAACCATCTTACAAATTTTACATAGAAATCGATTTGGCAACAGTTTGGAGTTGGAATAGGATAGAGCTGTCCGCTTTGTCTAATGCAAGACACGGATAGCAAACCAATGTATTCACACCATTGTCAATCTCTGATGCAATCAGTTTATCAGAGATTGACAATGGTATAATAACCGAAACCGGTCTTTCTAAGTATCAATAAATCTGTGTTTTTTTGCCAATTTCTTAGTCTTTTTCATTCAATATGAATAATTACCACAATATCAACTTCTCAACTACACAAAAAGCAATGTTAATCAGGTGCTGACTCTATAATGTGCATCTCACTGTAGTCACTAATATCGCCTAAAAAAACAACGCCACTGTGTGTGTTCGATTAAATTATGTTTTATTACTTGAATTATGAAAATTTGCAGTCTCTGCTTTTCATCCTAACACAAAATGTTGAGTTCTAAACCTGTTCAACATTAATGGGATTAAAAATGATGGTTTCTTGATCCATTCCGAGCTGCTATGTATTAACACACTTTTGAAAATGATCGTTCAAAATGATCGCTAGACGATCGAAAGTAATTCAGTCAGTAAGTAAAAGTTTTAATTATTTACTTAATATTTGATTGCATGTCGTGTTTAAATACATAGTAAAAAGTGTATTAATGGGATGTTTTATAAAGGTAATGGTTTTTAATTTATGTGTTGTTGTAAAGATAATGTTATAGATACCCATATTAAATAAAAACGTCTTGTTCTCAAAGCCAAACATGACTTTGAAACTATCAAGTCGTTTTAACTTTTTGTGTAATTGAGCAGTTGGTATTGTTGTAATTATTCATATTAAATAAAAATACTAAGAAATTGTCAAAAAACTGATAAACTGATCTGCGAGAGTTCATCAGAAATTGACAATGGTGTAACAACCGAAACCGGTTTTTCTAACTATCAATAAATCTGTGGTTTTTGACAATTTCTTAGTATTTTTATTTAAAAGGTCGTTTTAACCTTCCGACAGTCGCGCTGTTGTAAAAAGTACAACAGTGTCAGTTTTTTGTTGCACAAAACTATTGAATGGGGTGGTGTCAGTGAATAAGTAAACTATGCATTCCAAAACTTTCCCCCATCACTCCACTAAGTTGCAGTATTAACCGAGCAACGTTCAGTCTTTAGGTGCCATTTAGTCGCGACAGTGCATAAGTCGCACTGTGCATAAGATATGAAAAGACTGTATATGGGGACTGTAAACGAATCAATAACACTGAATTGATGGCTTTGCTTGATGTACCTTATTGGGCTATGAAATGGTAATCATCCAAATGTTCATAGGCGTAAAATAATCCAAAAGGATGGAAAAAGTAATATACAGTTAATTAATATGTTTTGACAGTAAACAGAGTACATAACACTTGGAAAATTGGATGTTGTACAAAATACAACACGCGACTGCTCGTGTGATTGAGTAGGGCGCGACTACCGGAAGGTCAATTTAGTAATGGTTTTATCTAACACCATTATAGTGCATAATGACAAATATGTTGTCACTATGGTTGCATGATAATTGAGTATATCTTTCTGTTTATTAATGAAATATATTTTGTATTCATTCATTAAAAATATGTTCAATATTGTTGTAGGTTTGCGAGACTGCTGCCGTAGCATTAGAATCGGCAAGATTCTAGTCGAGTCGGACGCAGATACGCATGAAGCACGGGTCGTTTATGCGAGGTTTCCCGAGGATATTGCAGCACGGAAAGTGCTCTTGATGTATCCGATCATGAGTGAGTTGAAATTAAACATTTTGCTGCATGAAACATGTTATTAATGTAGAGATGAAACATTCTGCTGCATGAAACTGGATAATTCAAAACTTTACAAACTGTTAACTTGATGTACTGAAAACCAGATGAATTGCAAGCTTGATAAACTGAAAACTCGACGTAATGAAATCTTGAAGAACTGAAAACAGGCCTATAACCATCCTTGGTGAATTAAGAAACTTTATGCAGAATTTCAAGTTAATGAGTCCAGTAGTGCAGACTTGATGATGCGTCATTCATGAATTTCCTATCCCGTACACGTATAAGCCGATTCTTCCCCTTATATAGATGAATATAGTTATTTGTGCAACTAGTGCGCAAAGTGACAGTTTGCTGCACCGAAAGAAACGTTTACGCCCGAGCCGTAGGCGAGGGCGGAATGGTTTCTTGAGTGCAGCAGAGGAACTTTGCGCACGTATTTCACATTAAGTTTTTCCTACAGTTACCATTGAATATGAGAAGTGGGTAATTATGGGTAAAATTGCCTGAAATGCATCAAATGTTTTTCTGTGTAATTTTATTATTGATAAAAACCTTAATTTATTGTCAAATTGAATAAAAATGTTGTCCTTGGTTATAATATATAATGTAATAATTAGCGCGTTGTGCTTCGTTGCACCTCTGCTCACTATAGCAGCCACAGCAGTCACTGTTACCAACTTCATTTTGATTTTGCTGCACTGTTGCTCCATATGACCTACTAAGTATTTTGCGTTGCCATGTTGCAAATCTGGAGTGCAGAAGAATTTTTCCGCACTAGAGCAGAAAAGTGATTCTTTGCGTTCTGTAATCAGTGCAGCAATGGCCACTTTTCAACGTAACTGTAGGAAAATTATATTTTTGTCTTCAGATACTGTTTTTGGTGAGATATAGTGATATTATTCATCCATAATAACACTAGTTTTAAATTTTCACGCTGAAGATGACACCATAGATGTTGAAACATTTATGTAACTTCTCATTAAATTCGTTAAGTGAATTTTGACAACATTCTAGTGTTTCATTATAATTATATTTTTATTACAGGTACAGGCAACACAGTGATCAAGTCTGTGACAGTTCTAATGGAGCACAATGTACTGGAGGAGAACATAATTCTCTCCAACCTTTTCTGCACACCGTTCGCTGCCAAAAGTATTATATCTGCATTTCCACAGGTAACTACTTCCTTCATTCCTTCTTATTTTTAGATATTCATTTCACAAACACGCCAATTAAAGGAATACATCATACCAGTGCAAAATACAGTGTGTACAAAAAGAATGACCCGATTTTAAATAGCTATATTTATTAGGAAGAATGGCTTAACACTAACTAATTGCATACTAAAATAATCACAAAATATTGGAGTTTACGAAAATGCCTCATAAATGTTCAATATGTCCTCCATTGGCTGCACGGATGACATCTAGTCTGTAGCTTAATTCATCCCAAACTGAGCGTCTTCTGTCACTGAGGCTTCTGTGTTTCGGATGGACACATTGAGCCGTCGGTCCCTGCTGCCTAAAAAGCAGTCGTTAGGTCATGTGAGAGGCCCTGAAATTGATCAGTTGCGACCTGAAAACTCTGACACCAGACCTGAGCCAGCCAGGTCACTCGATATTATTATTATTACTGAGGCTACAGCCGCTGATACAGACTAGATGTCGTCCGTGCAGCCAATGGAGGACATATTGAACATTTATGATGCATTTTCGTAAACTCCAATATTTTGTGAGTATTTTAGTATGCAATTTGTTAGTGTTAAGCCCTTCTTCCTAATAAATATAGATATTTAAAATCGGGTCATCATTTTTTGTACACTCTGTATATACTGTATTAAAATGATTGGAAATGAATACATGCATAGGTGTAAAACCCCTGTGCACAGTTGAGTCGTATATAAATTTTAAATTCTATTTAAAAAAATGCGAATAATATTGTACTTGATCTTCTTCTCTTTCTAATTTTACTCCTCGTCCTCCGACCAATATGGAGCTACCACTTCTACCGCCAAATGAGAAATTTGTAGTGTTATCCTTTTTTAACAGGAAAGAATAAAAGTGCCTCTGAAATTCACCACGAGTTGTGTGTGTGTGTGTGTGTGTGTTTGTATGGTGATTACGTTATGTCAAGGCCAATTGCTTCTTGTTTGTTTCAATATTTTGTTGAAGGAAGAATAACATTACACAACGAACAACGAAGTGGCCCACGTCGAAGTGGGTCCCGACAAGTGTCCCAAACATCCTCGAAGATGTCCGAAGACACCGCCGTATCTCAGCCTTTTCCTGTGGGCCTATGTAAAATACTATAAACAATTATGTAACTCAATTCTGATTCGTATATTTAAAGACTGTCTTGATGTGAATCAGTTGAGAATCAGGGTTTTTTATTGTTTTAGATGACGATTCTGACGTCAGAGGTGCACCCAGTCGCTCCCAACCATTTCGGTCAGAAGTATTTCGGCACAGATTGAGTTCCTTTTTTGAAAAAAAAACTTTTCTATCAAGTATTATGTTATTTGTATTCTGCTACTGGCAGCCCAGCTCCAAACACTGTAAAAATATCTTAGAAAGTTGATGTTATTTTAAAATAAAACGCAATTTGAAGTAATGGATTGTATATTTTTTATGAATTCTATAGTGAGGTCCAATAGCAATTGAGAAATATAGGGGAACAGTTTCGTTGTCGATCCTCTGCCTTGCCACAGCCTCCTGTAGATGATAGCTGATACCGTTATATTATCTGATTACCAACTTTTCGTCAAGGAATTATTTTTTCAAAGATCAATGATATATTTTCATAATAATTGAGATTAGATGTTCTGTTAATTATTCATATTATTCTTCACATTGTTAAAAACCGATCTGGCTTTGTTCCAAAGCTAGAAAACGATAGCGCTATTAGCTTTGTCGAATGATAGACAAGGATAGCAACACCAATGTTAATCAAATACTGCCATTATAAAGTAAGGCCCGCCGCAAAGTAGACACACGCTAATCCACGAAAAGCAACCCACGCCGTCTGATGTTTTGTAAACCATTGCTATAGAATTATGCATAATCAATCAGCTGACAAGTGGATTATTCATTGTTCATTGCATGTATTCATATAGGTGCGTACAGATATACGCGCCGCGAACATGAACAATTCACTTTTAATCAGCTGATGCCAAGCTTTTTATATCTGTATCTTACCGTTTCTGTAAAAATACAGATATAATCAGCTGATTAAAAGTGAATTGCTCATGTTCGCGGCGCGTATATCTGTACGCACCTATATGAATACATGCAATGAACATTGAATAATAAAACCTTAAGGTGCGTACAGACTTTCGCTCTGCTCCGCAACCGAACGTCACTCCAGCAGAGCGATTGATGATCGACCGGCGAGCAACAGTGGTTCGACCGGGGAACGCGAGAAGAGCTAACATCTTCCGTAACGTTAATGATCGGTGCGACTGCAGAGCGGAGGCGGAGCGACTGCGGTGCGATGGAGGAACGAGGGCGGAGCGTGCTCGGTGCGGGTTGGAGGCGCGTATATGTGTACGCAGCTTTATAGGTGCGTACAGATTTACGCGCCGCGAACATGAACAATTCACTTTTAATCAGCTGATGCCAAGCTTTTTATATCTGTATCTTACCGTTTCTGTAAAAATACAGATATAATCAGCTGATTAAAATTGCTCATGTTTGCGGCGTATATAATTATGTACGCACCTTATCATTACACAGATGTCTGGAGAAGCCACTAGCAATGGTTTACAAAACATCCCACGGCGTGGGTTGCGTTTCGTGGATTAGCGTGGGTCTAATTTGCAGTGAGCCTAAAGGTAGGCGCACACAGATCGTCATCGAACGGACGGCACGCATCGGATTATTATATTTGATGCATTATTTCCAATTGGAGTGCGCATATCCAATTGAAAACAATGCATCAAATATAATAATCCGATCCGTCCGATGACGATCCGTGGGCGTCTACCTTAAGCTGCGTACACATATTCGCGCTTCCAACCCGCACCGAGCACGCTCCACCCTCGTACAGCCCTCGTACCGCCCTCGTACCACCATCAAACTACAGTCGCGCCGCCCACGCACCCATCATGAACGTTACGGAAGATGTTAGATCTTCTCGCGTTCCCCGGTCGAACCACTCTTGCTCGCCGGTCGATCATCAATCGCTCTGCTGGAGTGACGTTCGGTTGCGGAGCAGAGCGACAGTCTGTACGCACCTTTATAATCCGATCCGTCCGATGCTTGTCGTCCGTCCGATGACGATCTGTGGGCGTCTACCTTAAACCTCACTATAGATCACAATTTTTTCTGCATCCTTTATGTATCATTTCTTTTATGGAACATCAATGCTAACCAAGTATACAACTAATGCTGACAGATTGAAATGAATCTCACCGTAGAGTACTTTGTTTACATTAGCTGGCCCTTGGTTACCATGGAAACCTGTTGCCATAGTAACGGCTTTGTTTATGTTCCTACTCAGTAATCACTAGTGTTTTGTTAGTCAAGATTTTGGTTAGGGCACATGAAAAACAAAATAGATAATTCTGTTTCATGTTTGATAAACTTCTTTTATTTCTATTTATTTTGTGATAATATTTATCCTTTATCAAGTACAAAACTGTAGTAATAATTTTGTGATAACTGTTCATATGATTTTGAAACGATTTAAATGAAACTGTAAAAATTGAAGCTGAAAAGTTGAGGTTATGGAAGTTTATGAACAATATTGTGCATCAAACAATGTTCCAGGAGATGACAGCATTAAAAAGGCTCTCGTAAAAGCTACGTAAGTACTTTTATGTTTTGTATTAATATTTATGCAAGATGAAATGCTTTCAAAGCCAATGTTTTACGATGTAGGCTAGGAAAAGCTGGGTTTACACCAAAAGTTATTAAACAAATGATAATAACTTAATCCTGATAGATTCTATTATATTAAACGGAACCTGACAAACACATATGTTTATCATGTGTATGATAAGTTATGTTCAATCTGATAAAATCTATATGTATCAAGTTATCAACATTTTGTTAATAACTTTGGTGTAAACGCAGCTTAAGGCTCAGAACTGTTATCCCAATATCGCTATCAAAATGTTCAACATGCTTCCTCCATTTTTACGTCACTTGAGTGAGTTTAAGAGGAGACTCAAGTCCTGGTTGCGTGCCAGACCATACTACTCCTTGAGTAATTTTTTTCAGGAGTCTATAGCTAATATTTAGTAGTGTAACATTAACATAGCAACATAACAGCTAATATTTAGTAACACTAACATCACCGTGTTTAGCTATTTTGTCAATGTTTTTAATTTTTGACGTCACAGTGTTGTCAAAAACTTGTATATTGACGTGATGACCTACCCAGCGCATCTGGCTGGATAATGGTCCTACAAATTAACGATTGAAGATACAGCAGATATAAATAATAATTGGATTTAAAACAGAGTTATATTTAAGGCTACTTATACATACAGAGACTAACCGGTTGATAGCAACGCGACGGAAACTGAAGTTTCTCTTTCACAACAAAATTGAGTGATATTGTTCAAGTAGTGAGGAAATTGCAAAGCAAAGGATACTTCATCAACTCCATAGTTTTCACGAATTTTACCAGGCACATTGTTGTCTGCTTATCACTTCATTATGTACACTATGACCGGTTGCACAAAATCCTGTTGAGTTATAATCGTGATTAAATGCTACGAGATCCAATTAGTAAAGTCCTCTTTCCAAAATAGCCTTCTCTGATTGGCTCTTGAGGCATTTAATCATGATTAAAAATTAACAGGCCCTTTTCAAATGTCAAAAGTCATTAAAGAATCAGTGCTGGAACTAGTTGTGTTTATGTAAGAGAGTATGAAGAGGGCTCAAGTAATTTATATAATAATTAAATAATTATTGGACTGTAATTCAAAATTAAATTTTCTCAATCACCCCAAAGACTGCTATTATTGTTAACGCGCTGTTGTCAATATTTTTAGCAGCAGGAGTCTTCAGGGTAATTGACAGGATTCATGCTAATTTGAATGTTTCTTCAATAATAATTATTACCTATTAATTATATTTTTTGAATTATAGAATAGTCATGAGAGAAAATTAAAAAATAGTTTCAAACAATTGCTTGTTTATCCTTTTCTAAATATTTATATTTCTCTCCTTCATCCAAAGCATATATAAAAAAAAGTATTAAATCTTGACTTTGCTGTAGTTTAGACACTGTGTGTCATTGTAAATATTTGAAAACACTTAGCCTACTTTTTATCATAAAATGAGGATAGAATTTCACTCCTGAGGAGGAGCATTATTTGCCTCCATCATAAATCCTAAATCCTCATTTCATCATAAAATAAGGTTTTTAAATAAACAGAGTCTAAACTGCAACACAATTATTATGTAGTGTCTCGTCATAAAAAAACAACATCAATTTAACAATCATATTAAATAAATTGCAGAATATCTGGTGAACTGGTCCTATCAGGAATCTCTCTGAGCGCAGTATCTTCGGCGGCCATTGGCTCTGTTATTAGCCGTTTGAAAAACATTCTGAAGCTGGACATCAGTGACTGTCTACTGCCAGCTACAAGCCTGAGTCTGCTACTGCAGAAACTGACCAACTCTCAGCTTGTGGGCCTCAATTTGAAGGGAAACAATATTTTCGGTGAAGGATTGGATGCTCTCAGTCGATTTCTCATGAAGAATAGATCGTTGAAAATGTGAGTAACAAAGATATAATGATGAAAAATAAGGTGATAGTTTAATTACAGTATCTCAATAATCATTGGCTAGGACAAATCAGAGATTTACGAATATGTAGGTTATATGAATATCTATTTTATATTGAATATTTTATCATATAGTCTACTATAGTATAGTATGTATAGTATAGTGAGGTCCACGTTATAATGACAGTGCTTGATAAGCAAAAATGGTACTGCTATCCTTGTCTATCTTCAACAAAGCGGATAGCGCTATCTCTTTCTCGCTTTGCTCTGTTGCCAGATCGCCTTTTAACAATGTAGAATTAATAATTAACAAAATATTCTATCTTAATTATGAATTATTGAAAAATATAATTTCTTGATTAATAAAATATAATTGATTATTTTAAACAAGATGAACAGTTGATTTACATCAAATAACCTGTATCAGCTACCGTCTATAGTATGCATTGCCAAGACAGAGGATCGGCAACGTTGTTCTCCTATCTGTCTCCACTGTCATTATAACGTTGACCTCGCTAGAGTATCTTACTAGGTTCTCTCTGGCTAAATATTGTTACTGATGAATGTACGGTACGGTATTCCGTATTGTAATTCATATGTATGTGACATGGTCCATGTACTATATTATTTCAAGTATTTATCGGCTAATAAATATTTTTATTCCTATTCCTAAATAATTTCTGGTGGCACCAATATATGTTCCACTAACATCGAATGTTATTATATAAAATTGTAACTTGTTATCATCATTAAGTAGCTACGATGAAAATTTATAATTTCTTGATTCACTTGATACTTGAGCCCTTGCTTCCAAATGTATTTTCCTCTGCCAGCTGGAAAAGAAAATTATTGGCTTTGATGGAAATATTTACACATATCAGTCTTCACATTATGCGTTGACACCTCCATTAAATACTCCCATAGAACCAGTGGTATAGGCCAACTCTTTGTGCCAGGTGCTCAGCATAGCAGGAATTCTTTTATTTTTTATTGTACAAAATACAACAATCATAATATAATTATGACATTGAAGGAGAAACTATGCTGAGCCTCAGCTATTTCTCTCCAAAATTTTGATAAAAAGTTGATTTTGTCCAAGTTTGAGGCTATGATATCACACACTGCTTCGTCACTTGATTTTTGGTCTAGGAATAATGAAGATTGAAGACCTATTATAATGTGTGATCAGCTTCGCTTACTATATTGCTGCTCGTAGAACTTCTAAATTTCCATGAGAAATTGTTGAAAGACGCTATTTCTAGAATCGATTCTTCTCAATTTCTGTGAAACATAGGCCTATTGTTCAACGACGCTCTCTTTAGTATAGAGTTTTGGAACTGTGAGTTGAGTGTGTAGAATAAAATTATATAGCCTGCATTGCATTAGAATATTACTGAATATCTATTAATTATATTTCAATTCTAGTATAGATTGAAGTTTTAGAACCGTGAGTTGGGTGGAGAATCAAATCAGATAGAATAATACTTAGTCTTGAATATGAATTAAATTTTGTGTAATGCTTTTATCAGATTGAAGCTGGAATGGAATAACTTGGGCGCTTCTGTTGATGGCTTTTCTCAGCTCTGTCACGCTCTGACTAGCAACAGCATTCTGGAAATTTTGGATCTACGCAACAACGAACTAAACTCAGAATGTGGGTTTGAACTGTTTGATGCCATCACAAGGAACAGTTCTTTGAAAGAACTAGGTCAGTAGATGTAGTTCAAATAAAAAATCAGCTATGTTTCATTTTAGCTTATGCTCATTTGATTTATAATCAGTTTGCTTTCAAAACGTTTTACATAATATTATTCAGATTTGCGTTGAAATAATTTGGACCCAGAATAATATGGTGGCTAGAAGGTGGTATTATCATTATCTTCTAACTAATTAATTGAAATAATTAATATTAAACTTGCATTTTACAACAGGGGGGCGCGACAGTTGAGGCCTGCGACCGAAGAGGACTGAGGACATTTGAGGCCTCTTTTTCAGGAGTCCTCTACGGTCACAGGGCTCGACTGTCGGGCTTGTAAAAAAATTAAAGAGGCCTCAACTGTCGCCTAACGCAGGCGACATTTGATGCCTCTTTTTCAGGAGTCCTCTACCGTCGCTGGCCTCAAATGTCGCAGGTCTCTTCGGTCGCAGGCCTCGACTGTCGCAGGACTCTTCTGTCGTTTGCCTCGTTTGACATCGACCCCGACGACAGTCGAGGCCTGCGACCGAAGAGGACTGTTTCCAACAGTACTCACGGCTTATTTGTTTGACGGATGCGTTTCGTGGCACTCAAACAAGTACA
This sequence comes from Nilaparvata lugens, assembly GCF_014356525.2. NCBI lineage: Eukaryota > Metazoa > Arthropoda > Insecta > Hemiptera > Delphacidae > Nilaparvata > Nilaparvata lugens. The sequence continues at coordinate 4,847,411 of NC_052515.1, forward strand.
CCGTGAGTACTGTTGTAAAAGTGCAAGTTTAATATTTATTATTTCAATTAATTATTTACAAGATATTTATATCAACAGTTCATGTGAGATCAAGACAAAAGAAGAAATTGATATTATCAGCTCTTGAATTTCAGCTTTAAATTAATTTTTGTTTTTATAATGTTTTACATGATTTCATTTCAGATTTGCGTTGGAATAATTTAGGTTCAGAAGGTGGTCAGAGTCTGTTGTCTGCTCTCCGATCCAACAAATATCTGATTGATGTCAAAGTTCAAGGAAATTCAATTCCTGCCGAGATTGTTGCAGCCATAGGTCAGTACAATGTAAAGTATATAAAGTACGTACTAATGAAGTAAAATTAGTAAAATATGTAAGTAAAGTAAAGTTTTATTTGCCATGAATTCTAATTCCATTGTATTCAACAACAAATCATAAAATACAATAGCATTACAATATTTCTTGTCTTCTGTTGTTAATTTTGTGCAGCAGAACAGCCTTCGAATGCCTTGGTTTGATGCACACGTCAGGAATGAGATGGTCATCTATATTTATTTTATTTATTTATTATTATTTCATCCACTGACCTCCTATAAAAGGGGTATTTGGACTTGTCAATATCTTAACTCAATAAAGTACAGAACATAAATACATGAAAAGTCAATACGTTCTTTATTCTCTCTAAACCCCATCTCGACGCTCGTAGTACTCTCTGAACTCATCATTTGAGTAAGCGCATATGGACAGCAGCTCCTTCTTTAATTGCTCTCTGAATTTTGTACCAGTCATTTCTTTTATATGAGCTGGCAATAAATCATACAACCGAATACCAGAACTCCTAAAGGTGCGTACAGACTGTCGCTCTGCTCCGCAACCGAACGTCACTCCAGCAGAGCGATTGATGATCGACCGGCGAGCAACAATGGTTCGACCGGGGAACGCGAGAAGATCCACCATCTTCCGTAACGTTCATGATGGGTGCGTGGGCGGTGCGACTGTTGTTCGATGGTGGTACGAGGGCGGTACGAAGGAGGAGCGTGCTCGGTGCGGGTTGGAAGCACGAATATGTGTACGCAGCTTAACACCTCGCTCATACATGGTTGTCTGGTGTGTGTCGTCCCTTAGGTTGTTCCTATATCTTGTTGGGTATTGATGGAATATTCCGCCTGTATCAAATTCATGTAGATTTTCCTTAATGAAGCAGATTGTTTCGAAAATATATAGGCTTTGGAATGGGAGAATTTGATGTTTTTTGAAAAGGGGGCTACAACTTGTTCGAATCTTCTCTGGCATCATAAAATACCCAACATACAATCAGTAAATCATCAGTGATTAGAATACATGAATATATACAAGAATATATGAATATACTGTATATAGAAAATTGCACTGCTGGCAAATGTTCACAATTAGTGACAATATTTAATATTGAATGAAACTGTTAGAATGGAATAAAAATTCTCAACTACCCTTTATTTATCTACTACAACATGTTTGAACTAAACTTAATCCACCACAACATATTTGAATGAATGAATGAATTTTTTTTGAATGAATGAATGAAAAAGCTACTTATAGCCTTTTTCAAGTATGTACTGGTGATTCTAAAATTTTCCAGAATCGAGCGTCGTCCACAACCGAGTAGCACGCCAAAACCAGCACAATGTTTCATGCCGTATCTACATGTTGGCCCAATGAAGGCCAATATCGACCAGCGCCAGTGTGTGGATGGGTGGTTTGCCAGTGCTGGCCTTCATTGGCCTTTGTGAGGAATTGCTCCTTCACCAGGCTGGGCCAGCTCACTGGACCAGCGACTAGGCCAACATGTCGCTGCGACATTACTTGAGTTGTATCGAAGTAATGGTGATTTTGAAATTTTCCAGAATCGAGCGTCGACCACAACCGAGTAGCTCGCCGAATCCAGCACGAGTACACGCAACGCAGTCAAGCGCTGAGCGAGCAAATCGCGCACATAGAGCAGCAGCGAACCCACGATATGAAAACGCTGTCTCAGCAGAACGCCACGCAAATAAAGTCAGCACTCGATCAGCTGACTGAGAAGAACCGATTGGTTTGCGAATTGGAAATGGAACTGCAAGATAGTCAGATGATCGTCTCACAGTTGGAAGCGCAGTTGAATGCGTTGAGCTCCGAATTGTTTGTTAAAAGAGAGAAGGTTGAGATGCAAGAGGAGATGATCAAGAAATTGGAGAAAGAGGTGAAGAGTTGTAAGGAGGAGGCTGAGAGCGATCTGGAAGGGTACAAGAAGGTACAACCTATATTCTACTCCTTTCTAATAATCATCCTTCTAAACTGAATTTTTCAACAGTAAATCTTTCAAAAATGTGTCCTAGATAATGTCTCCCATGATGAAACACTTTTTAATATCACTTTTTGTGTAGTTGAGAAATTGATATTGTGGTGATTATTCATATTAAATAAAAAGACTAAGAAATTGTCAAAAACCACAGATTTTATTGATAGTTAGGAAGACCGGTTTCGGTTGTTACACCATTGTAAATCTCTGATAAACCTGAGTTTATCTCAGAGATTGGCAAACTCTGCGATCCAGGTGAACTCTGAGTTTATCAGACATTGCCAATGCTGTAACAACCGAAACCGTTCTTTCCAACTATCAATAAAATCTGTGGTTTTTGACAATTTTTTAGTATTTTTATTTAATACTTTATAATATATTAGTTGTAGTCTAGGTGTTTCGACGTAAATATTAAAAAAAAATTTACTTGTTGATGAAAAATGAGGAATTCATTTCACTCCTTAGGAGGAGCTTTATCTGATAAGGAGGATCCTCTAATGAGAAGGAACCTCTAATGACTATTGAGGAGGAGCCTCTAATGAGAGGATCTGATGAGGAGGAGCCTCTGATGAGGAGCATTTGATCAGGAGGAGCCTCTAATGAGGAGGAGCCTCTGATGAGGAGGAGCCTCTAATGAGGAAGAGCCTCTAATGAGGAGGAACCTCTAATGAGGAGGAGCCTCTAATGAGGAGAAGCCTCTGATGAAGAGGCTGATAAAGCCACCTCAGGTAGTTAGTGAGTCTATTCAAGAGACACTCTGTTTATATTTTATTTGTTGATAAAAACATCCAAACATCTACTTTTTTACTTTCCTTGCCTTACTACCATAGGTAAGGAAAGTATTGCTTTCCAAAAAAAATTAAGGTACCCCAATTTCAAGTTTTCTATACGTTTCAAGGTCCCCTGAGTCCAAAAACATGATTTTTGGGTATTGGTCCTGTGTGTGTGTGTGTGTATGTGTGTGTGTGTGTGTGTGTGTGTGTGTGTGTATGTGTGTGTGTGTGTGGTGTGTGTGTGTGTGTGTGTGTGTGTGTGTGTGTGTGTGTTGTGTGTGTGTGTGTGTGTGTGTGTGTGTGTGTGTGTATGTGTGTGTGTGTGTGTATGTCTGTGAACACGATAACTCCATTCCTAATTAACCGATCGACTTGAAATTTTAAACTTAAGGTCCTTATACCATGAGGACCCGACAATAAGAAATTCAATAAAATTCGATCCAAGATGGCGGAAAAAATGGCGGATAATGACTAAAAAACCATGTTTTTCACGGTTTTCTCGAAAACGGCTCCAACGATTCTCTTCAAATTTATACCATGAATAGCTGGGATGGGTGGTTTGCCAGTGCTGGCCTTCATTGGCCTTTGTGAGGAATTGCTCCTTCACCAGGCTGGGCCAGCTCACTGGACCAGCGACTAGGCCAACATGTGGCTGCGGCATTACTTGAGTTGTATCGAAGTAATGGTGATTTTGAAATTTTCCAGAATCGAGCGTCGACCACAACCGAGTAGCTCGCCGAATCCAGCACGAGTACACGCAGCGCAGTCAAGCGCTGAGCGAGCAAATCGCGCACATAGAGCAGCAGCGAACGCTCGACATGAAAACGCTGGCTCAGCAGAACGCGACGCAGATAAAGTCAGCACTCGATCAGCTGACTGAGAAGAACCGATTGGTTTGTGAATTGGAAGTCGAACTGCAAGATAGTCAGATGATTGTATCACAGTTGGAAGCGCAGTTAAATGCGTTGAGCTCCGAACTATTTGTTAAAAGAGAGAAGGTTGAAATGCAAGAGGAGATAATCAAGAAATTGGAGAAAGAGGTGAAGAGTTGTAAGGAGGAGGCTGAGGGCGATCTGGAAGGGTACAAGAAGGTTAGTATCTATATTCTATTTTTTTATAATAATCATCCCTCTAAACTGAATTTTTCAACAGTAATCTTTCAAAAATGTGTCCTAGATAATGTCTCCCATGATGAAAAACTTTATAATATCACTTTTTGTGTAGTTGAGAAGTTGATATTGTGGTAATTATTCATATTAAATAAAAATACTAAGAAAATTTCAAAAACTACAGTATTTATTGATAGTGAGAAAGAACGGTTTCGGTTGTTACACCATAGTCAATCTCTTATAAGCCTGAGTTTATCTTAGAGATTGGCAAGCTCTGCTATTCAGGTAGACTCTGAGTTAATCAGAGATTGACTATGGTGTAACAACCGAAACCGGTCTTTCCAACTATCAATAAAATCTTTGGTTTTTGACAATTTTTTAGTATTTTTATTTAATACTTTATAATATCTTAGTTGTAGTCTAGGTGTTTCGACGTAAATATAAAAAAACATTTACTTGTTGATGAAAAATGAGGATTCCATTCCACTCCTTAGGAGGAGTTTTATCTAATAAGGAGGAGCCTCTGATGAGGAGTAGCCTCTAATGAGAAGGAACCTCTCATGACTATTGAGAAGGAGCCTCTAATGAAGATGAGCCTCTAATGAGGATTAGCCTCTGATGAGAAGGAGCCTCTAATGAGAAGGAACGTCTCATGACTATTGAGGAGGAGCCTCTAATGAGGATTAGCCTCTGATGAGGAGTAGCCTCTAATGAGGAGGAACCTCTAATGACTATTGAGGAGGAGCCTCTAATGAAGATGAGCCTCTAATGAGGAAGAGCCTCTAATGAGGAAGAGCCTCTAATGAGGAGGAACCTCTAATGAGGAGGAACCTCTGATGAGGAGGAGCCTCTGATGAAGCCACCTCACGTGGTTTATCAGTCTATTCAAGAAACAATCTGTAAATATTTTATTTCATGATAGAAATCATCCAAACATCTACTTTCCTCATTTCAGAAACTGAACGATAAGGAAAGAGAACTCGGAGATAGGATTGAAGAGCTCCAAGCCGAAATTACTACAGAGAAGAAATCGAGGGAAAGAGTCGAAATACAATTGAAGGAATCTCTAAAATATATTGATTCTCTCACTACAGAAATATCAGATCTGAAGAATAAATTGATGAATAGTGCCAGTATTCATGCAAGTAAGTGAAATTCTAATTGCCTAATGATTTTCATCAAGTTTATTGAAATCTATTTGAGGAGAATAACTATTGTTCATTGAAAATCTCCATTGGACGTTCTCTAAATATTTTTATCTCTATTTCTACGGCCCTGGTTCTATAGTGAATTCACTTTATAACCTCCTTCTCGTGCATGAGATAGGTAGGTACACGGTTTTACTTTTTCTTTTTCCATATACCGTGGGTACGGTAGGTAGAGCCGTTTATAAAAGAACACAGTCATAGTCGAGATATTTCATCTGTAGAACAGCTTTTTTGACGAATTTCAAAAAATCATTGAATTCACAATTAATTTACATAAAGGAAAAAGTACTCTGAAAACAATTGTATATACACATATACAGTAGTCTGATCGTGGTTGCAAATATGTTGCCGTCAATCGTCATTATGTTTATTCCCCTAAATTATTCTCGTTTGATAATGAGGCTTATAGTTCAATGAGCAAGGAAAGTTGTGCGAGTGTACCACACCAGATTTTTCATTTCAGAAACTGAACGATAAGGAAAGAGACTCGGTGATAGGATTGAAGAGCTCCAAGCCGAAATTACTACAGAGAAGAAATCAAGGGAAAGAATCGAAATACAATTGAAGGAATCTCTGAAATATATCGATTCTCTAACCTCAGAGATATCAGAGCTGAAGAATAAATTGATGAACAGTGCCAGTATTCATGCAAGTAAGTAAACTTCTAACAATTCGCCTTATGATTTTCATAAAGTTTATTAAAATCTATTCAAGGAGATAACTATTCTTCATTGAAAATCTCCAATTGGACGTTCTCTAAATATTTTTATCTCTATTTCTACGGCCCTGGTTCTATAGTGAATTCACTTTATAATGGCAGTGGAGAAAGATAAGAGAACAGCATTGCCAAGTCTCTGCCTTCCCATTGCCTTCTATAGAGAATACCTGATACTGGTATGTTATATTAACTGCCCATTCTTGTTTGAAATTATCATTTATATTTTATTCGTCGAGCAAATATATTTCTCAGAGTGATCAAATAATAAATTGTGATAATTGAGTTTAAATACTTTGTTGATCTATTATGCTCCTACATTGTTAAAAAAGGATCTGGCAGCGTCACGGAGCTAGATAAGGATAGCGCTATCTGCTCGTCGAATGACAGATAATGTTTATCAATAAGAACTGCAATTATAACGGGGATCTCATTTTAGGCATGAAGAAAAGATAGCAAGAGGAGATATCCCAAGGTGATAGTATCCCGAGTTATGATAGCATAAAATAGATAATAATATAGCTTCATTTAATAATAGCATGAAGAAAAGATAGAGCATAAGAAGATATCACATGTTAGGAGGTCGTTAATGTTCAAAATTTCAAGCCGATTTCTTGATATGATATTTTCCGATTGGAACAACCATGGATATTCAACACCTCATATTTTAGAGCTGTGAATAACAAATAGTGAGTAGGTATTTGATTTTGTATTCAATTTTTTTAAATAAGTGCAATATTTCTAAAGTTTATAATTTATTGTGATTCATTTAGAGTATAAAATCAACCTTCAAAATTTAAAATTTTAAATCATCATTTCTGGACCGAAAATCAAGTGACGAAGCAGTGTGTGACTATATAACCTATCTTTTGGACAACATTAACATTTTATCAAAAATTTTGGAGAGAAATAGTACAGGCTTAGCCTAGTTTTTCCTCCAATGTCATAATTGTATTATGATTATAGTATTTTATACAATAAATAATAAAATAAAAAAAATAAACCTAGATTAATGCATGGAATAGAACTCAAATCACCATACTACCTAGCTCAAATTATCTATAGGAATTTACCGGACGTCATCAGGGAGGCTGAGGATTGCAGCGACGTGGTGTATGAAAGTAATTTTTGGCATAGGCTGGATTGGAACTGAGGAACTGCTCCATTCACCGTACATGTAGTATAACTTACCAGCTCAATTTAATTAAAATATAACTTTTTCGCTTCATTGCTGGTCTTAGGTTCCCTTGCTCTCCCACTTGTAAATTTATAATCAACTCTGCTCTGCCATTGATCACGTATTTTTTTGAATAAACTATAAACAGCAGTTACATTTACTTATATAGGTTGTATAGAACATAAAGTTAATAGTTCATAGCACAGATAAAGATACATGTTACTCTATTTTCATGCAAGAACTCTCCCCCATTCACAGACGTATAGTCTTCTTGGGGGAATTCCACGCCATCTTTATACTAGCATTAATGTAATAATGTATCATTTTCTATTTCAATTGATGTATTCTATTTATAATTGAATTTATGAATTTTACATTTTTTTGTAATGCAATGTGGAAAATAAATTGATTTGATTTGATAACTCAAGTCGATTACTGTCTATTAGTACTGTTTTAGCCGGGTGAGAGTGTAAGAAGGGCACAGGATGTATCTTGTAGAACTTATTTTACAGATTTAAAAATAATGTCTTTGACATGTTTCTTCATTTTCAAAACTTGATTTATGTCAAGGAAAATTTAAATCAGTTCACTTCCAATGATACTGTTCATACATAATATCATACAAGACATAGATATGACTTGGCAACACCAAGTGGTAGACTAAGCAAAACATTGAAAAGTCACAGTTATCTACAATGTAAACTGAATAACAAACTGCACTTGTCCATTAGATTGTTGCCGCTGAAAATTAAAAAAAGAATTATTGCTGGATGGCTTAAGGTTAGAGGATTTTACCCACAGATGAGTATCTAAATTGTAATGATTTTATAAATGTGAAAAATTGACTAATTATTTTGAAAATGGAAATATTGTAAAACTGTCGATGCCTATGACTTGTTTTATTCTATGACAAATAAAGATCTTGTATTCTTGCATTATTGTATTCAATATGAGAGACTACCAGAGTCACATAGCTTCACTAGAAAGAACTACGTGGACTATCGGCCTGAGTTAACATAGAAAATTGGAACATTTGTGGTTGACATGGCAAAATTGTAACGTGCTATAAATTTTCGGCTAAATTTAATTTTTAAATTTTATTGTCTAATCTATAAATTGTCTATTATCTATTTGTCTATCTATCTATTTTATCTATTTTTGTCTATCTAAATTGTCTATTATCTATTGTCTAATCTATAAATTTTATTGTCTAAATTTAATATTTTAAAATTTGGCTTAGTGGTTTTGTGTTTTGTTTCGGTTTGTATATGTTTGGTCTTTTTAACATCAAAATGAACTTATTTTGAAGTGAAAGTGTAAATTCAAAGTATTGTGCTGACTATACCTTAGTGTCCGTTCCCCATTAGGGAACTTTGGACTATATACGGCGAGGTGGAACTACCCTTGGGTCTCCCCACCATTCAAAGCCATACGCTAATAATAATACTAATTGGAACATTTACCATGGGATATCTCCTTATGTCATCTTTTCTGTTGCTATACACTTTTCTGTATGGACAATTTTTGAATCTGAGGAGCATTAGATTTGATATAGATATAATGGTTGATTAGATTTAAATAAGTGTCCAAAAAACCGGGCCTATATCTCAGCTATAATTTCCAGAATCGTTGGAAGAAGAACGAAAACTACACGAAGAAACAGTGGAGAAATTACAACAGGAAATTTTCTCACTGCAAGCGAAAAATTTGGAAATAGCTGAAAAAACACAGCAAGCGGCCAATGTACGTGTTTCAGTTCTCGAGAATAAAATCGAGAGTTTGGAAAATGCAAAGGCGGAATTGAACGCGCAATTTCTTCTGGAAAAATCGAAATGGACCGAGGAAAAATCGGCTGTTTGGGCTGAAGCTACAGAAAAACAGGTTTTTGCAACTTTATTATCATAGTATATTATTCTATGCTAAACTAGATTTTGCTTCATTATAAAACTTTTAATAGAAAGTTAATATTATTCAAAGTATTAAGTATATAATCACACATCACTATTTTTTTCACCCATCATTATTTCTATATTTTGTCAAATGGAATAAGTTTTTCTTGTTGATCAACTGAATGTATATACAATGGATAATTGAATGAATCTCTGTATAATGGATCTACATTCCCTTTATCTATTTTCATTCTTAATTTTACTCTCAATTTATAAATTTATTTCTTCCATCTGTTTGGCATTTCAATTCAGATTTGTTCATAGAATTTTATAAAAAGTTTTGTGAATTTCTTCATTATAATGTTGCAAATAATGTAAGTTGATCGATTATTGAACATAAAGAGCAAGGTAATGATAATGACATAGTATTGATTGCTATCACAATATTACCTTTACTAGTACACAAAAAACAAGTTGATTCTATTTCTTAAATGATTATTAATATGAATGTAATGATATAAATGTATTACTGAATTTAGATATTGGTCGAGATAAATAACTATCACAATATAAACTTCACTAATTCACTATTTATTGATTTAATATTTCTCACATAAAATTTATACTAAGAACAGATTCAGATTCCTTTATTCATGTGTTTAACAAATATAATTCAACTTACGTTCTAGCGTTAAAAATAAATACCAGTAGCGGTAAAATGACATGGTGAATCATATTAAACTGATGAGTTCTGCAATAATATTGAGCAAGAAAAATGATGAAAAATGCAAAAGTTAAGGTACTACTGTAATGTTTTCACATGAAACGGTGAAGTTTGGACCTTAAGAAGTCCATTCTCAGAGAGGGTATCAAGGATACCCTCCCCTTCAGCACTTGACCGTAGGACAGAACGAGGAACGAACAGCACTAGGACGTAGAACAGAGAGATTGTGGAATTTCATCAGATTAATAAGAAATATTGTCAGTTTTACACAATAATAACCAAAAAATACCACTGATTATGATGTCTCAGTGCATTAAAACTTAAGTTTGGCTCAAATAAATTGTGTTGAACTGACAATATAGCTTTTATTCCCCCTATTCTCACATAACGTTTATTCATCAAAATTTGGGAGACAGTTTTTGGCTATGCCTGTTGTCTTCTCCCAATCATATTATATTGTAATAATGATTTGTGATTGTCAATGAAATAAATAAATAATTAATACTTACTCATCTTTTCCAGATGTGCAAAATATTACTACTGACTGACAAAATGGAACATGTTAAACAGGATAAACAGAGATTGGAACAGGAGTTAGCATTGATTCAAATGACTGTTACAAATCTTCAGCGAGAAAACTCTTCTCTGAGATCTGAGTTGGCTGAACCACCGCGAAAAATTTCTCAACTACAAGAGGTAAACTATGAATTTTCATGTATTTTTTTAGTAAAAATTAGTAACTTCGAGTTAAGGGTGGACACACACCAATTAGTCAAGACAAGACTAGTCACGATTAGTCACAATACTTCACATAGTTGCTTGTGAAGCAACACACACCGATTAGTCATTGCAATTAGACATGTCTTCATAACTATATGAAGTATTGTGACTAAACATGTCTTGCATTTCTTGACTAACTGGTGTGTGCCTAGCCTAAGAGTACACGTTTTTTCATTTTATAATGTTTCAATAGGTAATGACAGCTACAACATGAATAAGGCTAGGCGCACACCAGTTAGTCAAGACAAGACATGATCAGACACGTTAAGTTACAATACTTCACATAGCTGCTTGTGACGCAACTCACACTGATTAGTCATTGCAATTAGACATGACTCCATAAGCAACTATGTGAAGTATTGTGACTAAACGTGACTAGTCTTGTCTTGACTAACCAGTTTTACGCCCAGCCCAAGTGAACGTCAAATAGAAGAATTATAAGAATTATTGTAATTAATTGACAAAAATTTAAAATAGGCCCTATAACCATCCTCGGCAATTCAATAATCTTTATGCAAAATTTCAAGTTAATTAGTTCAGTATAGTTTAGACGTGATTATGCGTCACTCGTGTACTTCCTATCCCTTACGAATAGTCCATTATTCTCTTTATAATAAATTATTGACTATAGTGAAGTTCACGTTATAATGGCAGTGTTTGATTAGCAATGGGATTGCTATCCTTGTCTATCATTCAACAAAGCGGATAACGCTATCTCTTTCTCGCTTTTTTCTGTTGCCAGATCGTCTTTTAACAATGTAGAACTAATAATTAACTAACAAAATATAATATTTCATCTTAATTATGAAAATATTGAAAAATGTAATTTCTTGCTAATAAAATATAATTCATCTTTCTAATAAAATATCTAATATAATATCTTTCTAATAAAATATAATTGATTATTTTAAACGAGAATGAATCGTTAACATTACATCAATAAAGGTGTAAGCTTCAATTATTTATTTCTATTGGTGATATTCTGTTATTTAAATACATAGCCTACTGTTCTAGACTATGTTTCGAAATATGCTTGTGTGTGAATGTGTGCGTGTGTGTTTACTTTTTTCAACTCCTGCTCACGTACAAAAGCTTCTTGCTTTTTGTGAATAGTAAAATTTATTGTTTGCTTCAATTATTTCTTGACATCATCATCAGCATTTTCAATATTCAAGTTATAACTAATTTTTCATGGTGGAAGTCATCTGTATTTTACATCAAATTTTTATACTGAAGAAAAGTTCTTTTACTGATGATTTTTATGTTTAAATTAATGATGTGAACAATAAAATTGATTTGATTTGAAACCTGTATCAGCTACCATCTATAGAAGGCATTGACAAGACACAGGATTGGCAACGTTTTCACCTATCTTTCTTCACTGCTATATAACCATCCTCAATAATTTAAGAATCTATTAACAAAACTTCAAGTTAATCAGTCCAGTAGTTCAGACGTGATGATGCGTCGTCATTCGTGTATTTCCTATCCCGTACATGTATAAGCCAATATTCTTTTCTTCATAATATAATAGATTATTGATTTTCTTTTTAATAGGAACTGAACAATGAACGTCTGCTATCGCAGCGTTTGCGATCAGAAAAGGCAGAAGAGATCCGAACTGTTGATCAGTTGCGAACAGAGATAGCCAATCAGAAGAGCGAACTGGCAAACTCCCAGAGACAAGCGGCCGATCTACAAGCAAAAGTTGACCTGATAATCGCCCAACATCAGCGCGATCTGGAGGCTGCCAACTGGAAACTGCAGGAGAAAACTAAAGAGATTTCAACCATCAGGTAAAAGAAGTTGTAAATTAAACTATAATATTGAATATGATAAATTATACTTTTTCGCCACACTGCACAGAAAGCAGCTGTTTTCCAGTCCCTACGTAGATCTGAAAGACATTGTTTGCAGACGACTCTCGTCTGACGTCAGAACAGGTTTCTTTCCGGCTAAGGCCAGAAAGAATACCCTTTCCGGCCGCTTTTTGAAAATGTGTTTGGACAACTGTGCCATATGGTGCATTGTGTTCAGGAGGGTGAGATCGGAAATTTCCACCCCACTTTGAGTACCCTACGACGTCTGGTTCTTGAGATATGAGACATCAAAGTTCCCCCCCCCCCTCATAAAACATTCTTATTCAATTTATTATTCTTATATAGCTGATGCCAAAAAGTTGGGCGGCTTCGTGGGTCACATGGTGTAACCTACTCACTGCTGATGCAATGCATCTATTTATGGTCTCTTTTGATTTAAAAATCATCACCTAAGCCAAACTAGATGACAACTCTACTTGACAACATCAGCTGCAGGAACGCACAAGAGACCCACGAAACCGCCTAACTTTTTGGCGTCAGCTATACCTGTAGTGTGGCGAAAAATATCGTACGCGACTCTCTCAGGAAGGTGTTTACGGTATTCGGATAACATATTCCCGGGCTCGGCAAGCCTCGCCCGGGAAACTATCCTCATACCGTAAACACCAACTTTCTGGGCTTGTAGCGTAATATACTATATGTAGACTACACATCATACAGAACACAAATATAGAAAAGATAGCATGAGAAGATATACCATGGTTTAAGTTGTGCAAGTTCCAAATTTCAATCTCATTTTCCTGTTAACTCAAGCCGATTACTGTCGACTACTGTCTATTATTATTGTTTTTCCTGGGTGAGAGTGTAAGAACAGCACAGTGTGAGAGACTACCAGCATCACATAGTTTGACGAAAAACAACTATAGTGAGGTCCACGTTATAATGGCTGTGTTTGATTAGCAATGGTATTGCTATCCTTGTCTATCATTCAACAAAGCGGATAGCGCTATCTCTTTCTCGCTTTGCTCTGTTGCCAGATCGTCTTTTAACAATGTAGAATTAATAATTAATTGACAAAATATTTCATCTTAATTATGAAATTATTAAAAAATATAATTTCTTGCTTAATAAAATATAATTGATTAATTTAAAGGAGAATGAACCGTTAATATTACATCAATAAACCTGTACCGTATCAGTTACCATCGAAAGAAGGCTTAGTCAAGACAGAGGATCGGCAACGTTGCCCTGCTATCTAAAGGTTAGGGATGGTAGAAGAAATTAAATCTTTGGAACTGATTATAAAATTACAAGATGAAGACCATAAAAAAGAAATACTAAATCTAAAAAATCAATGTAGTCTAATGTCGGAGGAAATAAAGAAACTAAAATCTAAATTTGATAATACTAATGTATGATAGAACCTCCGTCCAAATGCAAAAAAATAGAATCTAACCTAAATGATGGGAAATGCTCTGAAAATGGTCGAAATAAAACGTACAGTGAGGTTTTGAAGACAGCAACCAAAAATATAGCTGAGGGAAATAAAGATAGGAAGGGAGAGTTCTGCTACTGACGTCCAGTCATGGACGTGATTGCAGTGATCTCCTTGATAAAAGATTAAAATAAATTTGATGTCCAATGTTTTTTCAAGCCAAGTGCATCAATAATGCAGTTGTAGAGTCAGCTAGGGAACAAACTAAAGACTTTGATGAAAATGACTATCTAATTGTACTGGGTGGCTCAAATAATATAAATGAACCTAACTTGAATCATCTTCCTCAAGTAACAGAAAAAATCAAGGAAATTGTGCCACTCAGCAAAAAAACAAACTTAATAATAAGTACTATTCCTAATAGGTTTGATAGGCCAGAGTTAAATGAAGCAATCAATTGACAAACAAATCAATCCATAATACAATCAACAGCCTAAAAAATAAAAATTCTAAACAACTGGGGATTTGTTTTTTAATGAAAGGCTGAAAAGACATAACTTCACTAATCATGGGTTGCATCTAAATCGATCTGGCAAAGTAATATTTTGTAATAGATTGGCAGAGCTGATTGAAAGCCGTTTGCAATCCTCTGGTTTAAAAACAGTCAAAAAAACAAATAACGATTTTTTAGTAAATTGGCTCAAAACAGGGAAAGGGAAATAGCTACAAATGCTAGAGATAGAGTAGCACAAGATGGTAAGGTTTTTAGTATTTATCATCAAAATATTCAGTACCTTCGCAACAAAATTGACAGATTATAAGTATTTCTTAAACAGGAGGATCCTGACATTGTTATTTTCACAGAGCATGGCTTAAAAATAAAGGAAATAAATCAAGTTAGGATTCCAGGCTATTCACTGAGATCAGAATTTTGTAGAATAGCTCATAGAAGTGGTGGTGTATGTATATTCACTAGCAATGCTAAACATACCCAAACTTATGAACTGGATTTTGTTAAGAGATTTTCTGTTGAGATGGATTTAGAGGTGACGGGACTAAGGTTAAAAATTGATGATCGATTTGAGGTAGCAGTGTTAGGTATCTATAGGTCACCAAATGGAGACTGGCAAAAATTTTGTGAGCTGCTCCACACACTTTTGGAAACTACAACCGCTCGTTTCACAAATGTTATAGTAGTAGGAGATTTCAATACCGATTTTGCCAGGCAGGATAAAATGACAGGATATTAGAGATATTATTAATATGAATAATTTAGAAATTAAGGTCCACGAATATACAAGAGTAACTCGAACTTCACAGACAATTATTGATAATATCCTCACAAATATAGAAGGTTGTAATGTCAGGTTAGGTAGCTCAGATCTATCAGATCATAACTATCAAATTTTAGATGTTAAGTTGCAGGGCCAGAATCCAAGCAGAAAAAAAACTTTTGTGAAAGAAATTCAGCAATATGAGCTAGGAAATATAAATTGTTTGAAGCAGGAACTGCTTCAAGAAAATTGGAGTAGTGTTTATAACAGTTGTAACCTAATTACAAATATAAGCAATTCATTGATACTCTAAGATTTCACATTAGTGTATGCTGTCCAATAAAAAAAGTCGAAGTAAAAAGTAAATTGGACAAAGTAGATGAATGGATAACTGAAGATATTCTTACTCAAAGAAATATTGTTAGGGAAGCCTATAAGGAATTTAAATTAGTGAGGGATGTTCCGAGTGAAGTCAAATACAAATGTCTAAAGAAAAACTATGCAAAAGAAGTGAGGAAAGCTAAGTGTAAGAAAACAGCTGAAATATTAACAACTAGTACCAATTTTAACTCTGCTGTTGGGAGGTAATTAATAGAAATAGGAGAGCAGCTCAAAAGATACAGTTACTAATGTCCCTAGGATAATCGATGAACATGGAAATATATGGATGATAGTATAGACATTTGTAACTTTTTCAATAAGTATTATCACAGGTTGCATATAATCTCCAAAAGTCACTGAACACTAATACTTGTAATACAACTACATTAAATGCTGAGCCAATTGAAAAGGTATTAAATTTCATCCATTATCAAGAGATGAGTTGTCAAGAATAATAAAAAATTTGAATAACAAAAAACAGTAGGATTGGATGGGGTCTCAAGCAAAATTTAAAAGAATGTGAAAATGAATTACTGGACCCTTTATTGCATCTCCTTAATACTTCACTAGAGCAGGGTATTTTCCCTGATGATCTGAAACAAGGAAAAATTTTGCCAATTTTCAAGAGCGGTGATTCTGAAAGAGTTGAAAATTATAGACCCATTAGTATTCTAAATGTATAAGTAAAATTTTTGAAAGAGTAGTTTTAAATAGGCTATTGATGCACCTGGAAGAAATTAATTTCATATGTGATGAACAGCATGGGTTCCAGAAAGGGAAATCTACTAAGACTGCAATAGTATCCCTTGTTGAAAGACTAATAGATATAATAGATTCAGGTGAGAAGGCAGCCGCAATATTTCTTGATTTATCCAAAGCTTTTGATTGTGTGAACCATACAATATTATTGGAAATACTAAAAACTGTAGGTGTGAATGGTATAGAACTAAAATGGTTTGAATCATATCTCATAGGTAGAAACCAGTGTGTTGAGCTTACCAAGGTGGATGGGAATGAAATAGTAAAAATTAAATCTCAAAAACTGGAGGTCCAGGCTGGAGTACCTCAAGGCTCAATTCTGGGTCCCTTACTGTTTCTGTTGTATGTGAACCAATTACCAAAAGAGTTAAAAGATCACAGAGCTCTGTTGTTTGCTGATGACACATCGCTTATCTTAACAATTATTTATTAGATAGTCTAGAAATAAATGCTTTTACTGGAGTACAGTCAATTGTCCAATTCTTGAAGCAAAGGCAATTAACAATAAATAGTAAGAAATGTCAATTCCTACAATTCAAAAGTAAATATAATTCAGTAGAGGATAGAGAAATAAATGTGTTTGTAGAGGAAAATGAATTAGACCAAGAAGAGAAAGTAGCATTCTTGGGAATTTTATTGGACAGGAAATTAACATGGCATCCTTACATTGAGAAGATATGTAATAAGATATCATCTGGGGTATTTGTCCTGCGGCAGCTTGCTAGGCTGAATGATAAAAAACTACTGTTAACTGCTTACCATGGACTTATACTATCTCATATTAGGTATGCTATTTTAGTATGGGGTAATTCATCTCAACAAAATATGGACAGGGTGTTTAAGATTCAAAAGAAGGCACTCAGATGTATAGAGAAAGTGAATAGGTTAGACTCTTGTAGGCCTTTATTTAAAAAGCTTGGTCTATTAACTGTGCCATCTTTGTATGTATATGAAGTTGTAATGCATGTGAAAACGAGTGGTGTGATCCAGAATTCAGATGTTCATGAGTATAATACGCGAAACAGAGCAGATTATCATATAATGGGTCACAATAGTAGGTTATTTGAACAAAAACCAGATTATATTGGTAGGAAATTTTATAACAAGCTACCTCAAATCTTGAAAAGTAATGATGATTTGAAGATTTTCAAAAAACAAATTAAAAAATATTTAGTTGATAGAGCTTTTTATAGTGTACAAGAATTCCTTTCAAACCTAAACTAGGTTGAACTACTTAGTGTTAGAATTATTATGTAATAACATGACTTGTCTTATACTCCATGACTGGAGTCTTTAGGACGTAATCTTAAAAAAAAAAAAAAAAAAAAAAAATCTTTCTCCACTGCCATTATAACGTCGACCTCACTATAGGGCCCGGTTGCACAAAATCCTGTTAAATTTCAATCATGATTAAATCTCACGAGAACCAAACAGAGAAGGTTTTTCTGAGAGGAAGGCTTCTCTAATTGGTTCTCGTTGCATTTAATTGGGATTAAAATTTAACAGACATTTGTGGAACAGGGTGTAGATAATATATTGTCAAGCAAGATAATATATTGTCAGATTATTAAAAATCGAGATACCGGTTTCAGTTGTTACATCATTGTCAATCTCTGGTCCATCCAAATGAGAAATTTATCAAGATTTATTTTTATTTCAACTGCAGTATGAATAAAACTAGTTGAAACTTGAGCCTCGACTCGACAAAATATCAGAGTTGTCAAATTTATATTTTTTCCATTTTTCTAATTTACCGAACGTAGTGAGGTCTATGTTTCAACTCGATTTGCTTTTGTCTGTCTGTATGTAACGCGATTACGGCCAAACGCGTTGATAGAATTCGATGAGATTTGACAGAAATTCAACTGCGCTTTCGATGTATACACCAGGTTTTTTGAAATTTTGCATTTTAAGGATAATATGAAAAGGGAAGGAATTCCTCCATACTCTGATATCACTATATAAATCATCTACTTTGAAGATAGGATCAATCAGACTATAGAATTATTCATAATCAATCAGCTGACAAGTGATTACACAGATGTGTAGCACTGTGTTTATTACATTATATAAGTGAGTTTTTGATCTTGGAGAAAACAAATAATAGTTTTTAAGAGTAAATTATGATTCAACTGTGAATTGTGGTTCAATATTGAATCAACTAGAACAGGTGACATTAGATACTTGTGGATGAGAAAACTGCGTGAGGTCTACTGTTCACAGAACTACTAGTTAATAAATAACCAACTCTTGCTAAAATTTCATCCCCGATATTCTGGTATTGGAATATTCAGAGGAAATTGATGAAAATTATTCTATTACATAAAAATAAAAATGGCGAAAAATTTCACTCTCTCAAAAACCATCAGTTTTAGAAAATTTCTACTATGATTCATGATGGGAAATTTAGTCTATTTTCAAGTTATCTATACGAGTATCTAATGTAACATATATTTATGTTACAGGGCTGAAGAGAAGGAAAGAGCAGGAGTTCTATATACAGCACTCAATAAGTATTTGGCTGGACTTCAAACCGATGTAACATAGCTTGAAAAATGAAAACGTCATGATAGTTTATCAGAGGAATCTAGTCGAATAGTTCACTGAAAGTTATTAGAGATTGGAACCCATTATCTTGGAACAGTTATATTGAGAAATCAAGTTATAGAAAACTTGCTATATATGTCTTAAAACATTATTTGTTGTCATAATTTAAAGTATGATCAGTTATAGATGATTAAGGATGCAACAGATTCTGATGTAAATTAAGTTTAAAATATCAACTTTTCTCGTCTAAAACGTTGATTTTTAATGGAATGAAAAACATGTGTGCAGCGTTCTTGAAAAATCTAATCAAAGTGATATTCACAAATTTGTTGTTTCAATTTTTTGTTTCAATTTTTTGTTCAAGCTACAAAATAGGATTGAAATGAAACAAAATGAACCAAACTATGATAATGATTGTATTTGATATGAAAATTTACTGTATTATAAAAATGTATCACATAATAAAATAAAATTGATAATAAACTGTGTTAAATAACACTGCAAACTGTAATAGTCTTAGAAGACAATGTGCAATACTGTAACATATTTCCATGCATGCTATTGACTCAAACATACAATAATAAACAATCCATTTTTTACATTCTTAAAAACTTATTTTTACTGAAATAATCCTCATCCTTATTTGGTGGTACTGTACTCGTATATTAGAATGAATAGCAAGATTTCAAATACTGATTTACGTTGTATTATCAGTTATAATTTTCGTGATTGAATATAAAGGTTTATCCATGATTTCAATTTATTCAATCAATTTCAATCGTATACCTATAATTTGTAAATTAAATTGATTGAATGAATAGATAGAATTGTAAATAGGCTACTATTGAAAAACAATGAATAAAAATTATATAGATAGATAGAAAAATGCCTTTTATTTACACTTTACAATTACAAAAAGTGATGTTGGCGAAGTTGAGGCAATAAGAGCCCCCTCTTCCACTTAACCCACGATTATTTATTTGGTACATTACATAAAAACAATAATAATATACTTATATAATAATAATACAGGCGAGATATGATTCAGCTCTGGCCTTGGCATTTATAAATATTTTTCTCAAGAATCATCCATCATGAATAATGGAGAGATCTTCAGATTGCAGCATAAATATGTCACTACGAAATTCTGGTCACGCCAAATTATGCCGAAAAGGATGGAAGATAGAGTGAGAGAGAATCTGCATGCGTGAGTATCAAGAAGAAAGAGAGAGGAGAAACATGAGAGAGAAGTAAGAGACTGAGAGAGAGAGAGAGTGAGAAGGAAAAACATGTCATGCGTGAGTATGAAGGAGAGAGAGAGAGAGTGAGTGAGAGGAGAAATATGAGAGTGTAGAGCAGAGAGAGGGAAACATGCGAGAGAAGTAAGAGAGTGAAAGAGAGAAAGAATGAGTAGAATCATGAGAGAAAAGTAATAGAGAGAGACTGATGGAAAAGAGCGTAGAAAGATTGAGTTTATGAGTGAAAGGATGATAAAACCAGAGAAAGGCTGACGAACCGTGAGGTATAGATCTACAGGTATACGGTATAGTAAGATTCACTCCAATCTGTCAGAATTGTTTTAATGACACGCATTGATGGTTTTTTACAGGGAACACTGACTGCATCCCACTCTGGAAGCACACGGAAAGAGGAATGTTGTTCTAAAGTAGCTTAGCGTGAGTGAGGATAGAGAGAGAAAGAACGACAGGCAAAGGAGAGAGAGGGTGTGAGAGAATGATGGAAGAAGAAGAAGCAGAAGAAGACGGACCACTGACCAGGTACCGTAAAGAAGTGGGGACTGAATAGAAATTAGGAATTTTATGTTAGTTGGCAATACACAGTCGGTTCTTCATATGGAACTTTCATTTGTTGCTCTTTAGTCTCCAGTTTTTTTGTAGTTTCTCTTGTGTTTTGTGCAAATGTGGAAAGTGAAATAGTTTTTTTTTTATTTTTTGTTCATTACACTATTCTTCATCGGAAACATTAATGATTTACCTGGGATTATCGTTGAGTGAGTTGAAATAATATTTCAGTTATCGGTTTTTACACTGTAAGGTTCACTTCTAACTGTTGAGTGTTCCATTATTATAGAGGAATATTATATACAGTCGAACCTCTGTATAACGAAGTCGATTATCCCGAGAAAAAATTCGCTGCAGAGAGGTATTCGTTATTGAGAGGTTCTGTCAAGAAAACTGCCACGATCCTATGGATCTTATAATAATATCGTATCACGGCGGTGAATGAATGAGTATGGTACATAAAACATATCATTGTGAACGGTAGGGTACCTATTAGGCCAATATTGATATGGAAATTTGAAAATTCATGCTGTTTGAAAAAACATGTTTTTTAAAAATATTTATAGAATGTAATAAGTAAGTAAACTCACCAATTTGTTTCCAGAAAGCTTGATTTGTACTATTAGTAGAGTTTAATCAAAGTACATACTCTGTAGCAATATTCTTCAACTTTTTACACTAATATTAGATGGAACGCAAAATACGGTTATCTTGTCAATAACTTCACTATAATAACTCAACTTTCCTATTTTTTAATGTTTTATATTAGGAAAAGTGAGTAATTTTCGGTTGAATTTTGCATTTGAATAAAACATCATGTTCGATAAACGACTCACATCTATTAAAACAGACATGTCTGGTACCCTATTTTTCAGTTTTAATCCTTGCCTAATAATTTTGAAAGCCTCTATAACTTCTTGATCTGACGGATTCTTCTCCTCAGGATTGTCACAGCCATCATCATCATCATCATCATAGTCAGTTCAAAGAATTGAAATTTGTGACAAAAGAAAGAATGGGAAAGCCCAGTCGTTCACCTGCCTGGTCTACAATAATGACAAGTTCTTGGAATTCAATTCCCGACTTGTGTTTCACCCTCTATTGACTGTCTACCATCCTATCTTCTTCCTACCTGAATTGCCATTATTTTTAGTCTATTGACCTTTCTGCTGAAGCTAAACAATTCCTTGAAAATAACCGTCTACTTATACACACTACATTTTGTATGTTGAAGTCAAGAAAAAGCTTTGTTGTTGAGAGGTCCGAAATTTGTTAAATAGAGGTAAATAAGCAGCCAAAACTCTAAAATGTCATGGGAACAGGTAAAAATTCGTTGTGTAGAGGATTTCGTTAAGTGGAGGTTCGTTATAGAGAGGTTCGACTGTATATAGAGTTATAATAATATATATGAACACAGTAAAATCTATCACAAGTACCATTTTTTATTGAAAGAATAAGACGTTTTGACTATAATATTTTTATAGTACCTTACTTTTTTATTATTACAATAACGCTCAAGAACAAACTTCCATTCCGAAGTAAACTTTTATGAATGGAATATTCTTATCTCCTCTACAGTCAGTTATCTCACAAAAATAGCCTACTATACAAGTCACTCTTCAATGTGAATGAATTCCAATGCTTGAAATGTGCTCATGAATGGAGCTCATATTTTTCGAGCTGGTGCTAAACTTTACAACCAATATTTGACAGTTGGAGTACACACTTTATGCAAATTTATTCCTGCCAAACAAAGTCAATGCCAAAGTGAGATAACGTTGTCTTACAGTAGAGAAAACATAACATAAATATTATTTAAGTTGTCTTCAGGTTTTTTCTTTGTTCTTTAAATTATTTATTCATCTACACTATTAAGATCTGGAAAGAACTACGGATTCAGCTGAAACTGGACTCCTAGAGTTTAATTAATTGACCGAGCGAAGTGAGGTCTAAGATTCAAGTCGACGGTTTGGCATTTCTCTTAATGTTTATATGTTGCGCATTTACGGCGAAACGCGGTAATAGATTTCCATGAAATTTGACAGGTATGTTCCTTTTTTAATTGCGCGTCGACGTATATACAAGGTTTTTGGAAATTTTGCATTTCAAGGATAATATAAAAGGAAAAAGGAGCCTCCTTCATAGGCAAAGAATTAGACTAGGTATAGAATTATTCATCATAAATCAGCTGACAAGTGATTACACAGATGTGTGGAGAAGCCAGTCTATTGCTGTATTTCCATAAGGTCTATAGTTTCAATCAGGTACTTGTGGATGAGAATACTGCGTGAGGTCTACTGTTCACAGAACTAGTAATAAAATGTTTCAAATTGTCACATTATAATTAATTGAGCTCAAAGCTCATCAAGCACTACTCTATCACATATAATTAAAAGTTCTTCATTGTTCCCTTGAAAGAGTTACAATATTTATTTACACAAAAAATCAAAATATTGTATCCCTGAAAAATATGTTGTACCGGTACATAAAATTATGATTTAAGAAGACATCTTGAATAATGAAATTTAGAGAATGAAATCTAATAAGCTTGATTAGTTCAAATTCATTTTTGTTCAATAGTAATATCACACAAGAACAGGTTCTTCCCAGTTTTAGATACCGGCACCTAAATAAACTTCAATGTTGTTTTCCATCACGAACTGCTTATTATTGAATTGAGTCAGATTTGACTGCTAGTCTTTCTTTTAATTAGCAAAAAGTGACCTAAATATTATTTAAGAACTGGAAATTCGTCGATGAAATACCGTACAAAAAGTATTTTTTAAATATTGTTAAGTTCAAAAATGACAGCAAACTTTCTGAACCTTTGACCAATTTGAAGGATTTGTTCATCTTTTATCAACGGAAAGATATGATAGAAAACTCAAGTAGGTTGGAAATTATACCTGAATAAATTAAAACTCAAACCGTTCCACCTATAAAACCGCTATTCAGTTATTATTTTCAAGCTCTTCTTTTCCTAATATTTTCACCACACAATTAAAAATCACTTTAGCCTCTAATTTTTACTCCATTGCGGACCTACTTTGGTTCAATAACTTCTTTCTTTTTGTGACAGAGTGTAAGAATGACATTTCAAAATAACTAGTCTTGATTGAGTAAGGAGCCTGTTTATTTTTCACTGTACCGTACTCATCCACAGTGTACGGTTCTTTTCAATTTCTCTCTTGTTCTCACTAACTCTCTCTCCCTCACTCTGTCTCTCTCTCTTCTCTATTAACTCATCAAACGCACCTCCTACCTGTGCTCTTTTTCTTCTTCTCCCTCAGTTTTTCATCTTCTTCTTCTCGTTTCTTCTTCTTCTTCTTCTTCTTCTTCTTCTCCTTCTTCTTCTTCTTCTTCTTCTTCTTCTTCTTCTTCTTCTTCTTCTTCTCTTCTTCTTCTTCTCCTTCTTCTTCTTCTCTTCTTCTTCTTCTTCTCTTCTTCTTCTTCTTCTTCTTCTTCTTCTTCTTCTTCTTCTCTTCTTCTTCTTCTTCTTCTTCTTCTTCTTCTTCTTCTTCTTCTTCTTCTGCTTCTTCTTCTTCTTCTTCTTCTTCTCTTCTTCTTCTTCTTCTTCTTCTTCTTCTTCTTCTTCTTCTTATTCTCTTCTTCTTCTCTTCTTCTTCTTCTTCTTCTTCTCTTCTTCTTCTTCTCCTTCTTCTTCTTCTTCTTCTTCTTCTTCTTCTTCTTCTTCTTCTTCTTCTTCTCCTCCTCCTGTCTTTTCTTCTTTTCCTTTTTTAAAGTTTTTCTCTTGTTGGAACCACTGATCCGAAAAATAGACTTCTCAAGTCTTTATAGTACCTACAGTAAAATTCACATCCAACTGTCATCACTTCTTATGAGTCAACCTTAACACCTCCCGTTCATTCAATGCTGACAGTTCAAAATAATCATCAACCAGTTATATATATTATATATAGTGTTTGTATATAGCATTGCTGTGTGATAATAGAGTCATTGAAGATTGCGCGAATAAAACTATAAAACATCAAAGCGTCCCATATTCAAGTAATGCTGACAATTTGAGGTGAATCTTTATTACTATGGTTGTAGTGTCAAAGAAGGCATGCATTGCTGAATGAGTAATTGAATCAAAACTGATTGATCATTACAGTTGCAGTTTATTCTAACTATAGTTGTAGTGTCAAAGAAGGCATGCATTGCTGAATGAGTAATTGAATCAAAACTGATTGATCATTACAGTAGCAGTTTCTTACTATTCCTATTGTAGCATCTTTTATACTGTGATAAAATTGGTCCAAGGACGCTGACAATCATTGTAATTTTCATTTCGATTGTACAGTGGAGATTTGAAAGTAAACAGTCTAATAATGACAGTAATGATTGAAGATAAAGTGGTCTATTGACAGTTGGATAAACGGAACGGTATGAATGGAGATGTACAATAAACCATTTATAGGCCTAAAACCGTAACTATAGTGAGGTCCACGTTATAATGACAGTATTTGATCAACTTTGGTTTTGCTATCCTTGTCTATCATTCGACAAAGCCGGTGTTACTACCCTTTACTAGGTTAACAACGATGCCAATTATGTTTTTGATAGTGTAGAAATATAATTAATTAATGCAGAGAATCGGCATTGTTATTCTTCTATCTTTATTCACTGCCATTATAACGTGGACCTCACTATATATAGTATTTTGAGAATAGCTTAATCAATCAAGGACTACCATTATGATTCAGGCCTACAGTTTTTACTGTGAATGATTTGATTACATTGATTTAGGAATTTATTGACAGCATCAATTGAAATCTATTGGAATGGTTTAGAAATAAATTGGCAGTACTAATTAATAAAAACAATATAAAAATCTTGAAGTACCCTTATTTAAAAAAAAACTTTAAAATAGTTCATCAAGTAATAGTTTCTTTCAAAGTTTTTTTAAAAAATAAAGGGTACTTCAGGTTCTTATATTGTTTTTATTAATTTGTTATATTAGCCCCTGTGAGTGAAGTGTTTTTATTGGCAGTGGCCTACTGTATGAATTGAAATAATATTTTTTCATTTCATTTCATTTATTCATAGACAATAAATACAATGCAGGCAAAAACAACAAATTATGAAATTATTCATAATGATCATCATCAATTACATAAACCATGGCCATTCTATAAAGACGGACATGCATAAACGCTTGGTACATATAAAATGCATGGGAATAAAAAACAGGCTTATCCCTTACTATTTCATTCTCAAATTTTTATTTAAAATTTGTCGAAGAAAGAAACTTTTACATTAATACAATAAAGAAGACTATTATAATAGACTAATGATAGAATAAATGGTATTAAATATAGGGAGATGGTCCTCCAATAAGTCTAAATACTATAATTTCCTAATATAAGTCTAGAAATTGATAATGATGTAACAACCAAAACTATTTTTTATTATTTGATAAATATGTGGTTCTGTACTAGGCCTAACTGTAAGCGGTCCAATGAGGATTCCACACACTACCACTAAATCAGCTTCATTGAGAACCAAAGAAAATTCATGATTATTTTCAAAATATAATTCAATTAATTGTGACAATTTCAAGTCTTTTTGTCCATTCTTCCCATTCAATTTTGTCTGATTTTTGTTTCTGATTACAGTATTTAAAAGAAATAAGAGGTTGTAACAAAGTCATTCTTATATTCATTCAAGTCATTTTTCAATAAATGAATAAAATTATTTATTATATATTATTTCATTATTTATTTTTCAATGTTTCTTCTCACTGCTGTTCAATTTCTGTTTCTATTCTAATAGATTTTTGTTTCTATTTTGAAAAATTAGTATTTGTGACAATTTGTAATCAATTCATTATCAATTTATCCAATTTAATTCTTTGTTTATTCTGATTCATAGTTTCAGATTGAATTTGGTGTTGAAATTGAAGTGAACATAACCTACATAATATTTGGACGATTTGTGACAAAATCAGGAATTGAAAGTTTTGGGCAATAGCCTGTTTTTCTTTACCGACTATTGTATTGTTCGCTCTATCTAATAAATAAATAATAAATAAATCTTTCCATTAAATGACTCCGAAAATTCAGTCTTAGTTCTTTTGAAAAAATAGATACCAATGCAGGCAAAAACAACAAATTATGAAATTATTCATAATGATCATCATCAATTACATAAACCATGGCCATTCTATAAAGACGGACATGCATAAACGCTTGGTACATATAAAATGCATGGGAATAAAAAACAGGCTTATCCCTTACTATTTCATTCTCAAATTTTTATTTAAAATTTGTCGAAGAAAGAAACTTTTCCATTAATACAATAAAGAAGACTATTATAATAGACTAATGATAGAATAAATGGTATTAAATATAGGGAGATGGTCCTCCAATAAGTCTAAATACTATAATTTCCTAATATAAGTCTAGAAATTGATAATGATGTAACAACCAAAACTATTTTTTATTCTTTGATAAATATGTGGTTCTGTACTAGGCCTAACTGTAAGCGGTCCAATGAGGATTCCACACACTACCACTAAATCAGCTTCATTGAGAACCAAAGAAATTCATGATTATTTTCAAAATATAATTCAATTATTGTGACAATTTCAAGTCTTTTTGTCCATTCTTCCCATTCAATTTTGTCTGATTTTTGTTTCTGATTACAGTATTTAAAAGAAATAAGAGGTTGTAACAAAGTCATTCTTATATTCATTCAAGTCATTTTTCAATAAATGAATAAAATTATTTATTATATATTATTTCATTATTTATTTTTCAATGTTTCTTCTCACTGCTGTTCAATTTCTGTTTCTATTCTAATAGATTTTTGTTTCTATTTTTGAAAAATTAGTATTTGTGACAATTTGTAATCAATTCATTATCAATTTATCCAATTTAATTCTTTGTTTATTCTGATTCATAGTTTCAGATTGAATTTGGTGTTGAAATTGAAGTGAACATAACCTACATAATATTTGGACGATTTGTGACAAAATCAGGAATTGAAAGTTTTGGGCAATAGCCTGTTTTTTCTTTACCGACTATTGTATTGTTCGCTCTATCTAATAAATAAATAATAAATAAATCTTTCCATTAAATGACTCCGAAAATTCAGTCTTAGTTCTTTTGAAAAAATAGATGACGAAGAAGCGTCAGGTTGCCTCTTTCTCGCTGTATTCAATTCTGTCTTTAAATAGTGGCTCAGTCATCATTTGTTCACAATATCATTAATCTTCCTGGACTCAGACGGAGCCAACCGTTTTTCTTCTACCTGGACAGTAATTAACTTCCACTGATTAACATGACAAGTAGAATTCACTACCTGTAGTCTACTGATGTAGAGACTATAGTAATATAGTTCTGTCACTACCTGTACTTTGTAGTGACTTTTGTGATAGTTTTGTCACTAACTGTACTACCTGTTGTCTGTAGTGACTTCTGTGATAGTTCTATAACTAACTGTATTTTGTAGTGACTTTTGTGATAGTTCTGTCACTAACTGTAGAATTCACTTCACATAGATGGTTCGTAGAGAAGCACCTTTCGCTGCTAAAGGCAGGTATAAATCCGATAATGAAAAGATATCGCAAAATCCCTTATAATATACGTCCAACTGTAGTAAATGCTTTCAATATTAATTCAACTTCTTCAGCATCTAGTAAACACCAATTTGAATATCAGAGTAATAGACTAATAAATAAAATTACGGAAGACTTTATTAAGGATAAAATAACAAAAACCAAATTGAGATTAATGAAATCGTGGGTAAAACAAAACTATTATTTTAAAATTGAGAATTGAGTTGGCTGAACCACCAATTTTTGGCAATATTAATTTGTGTAAAAATTATTGAAACTTGACAATTTTTATATTATTTTTCTGTGCATCTATAATTTGTTTATCAACTACTTGATTATTGATGAAATTCAAGATCCATAGATTATCATCCATTAACAGAATTGTATCATTTGTACTGCTGTTATTAGATTAAAAAATGTACCTATTTCTTATTTTTAGAACTCGTGGCTGGAGCTCAAGGCTTCTTTTTCCACTCACGCCAAATACTATTGTAATTTAATGATTATTTTATTTGTAAAAATATTTCTTGTATTTGGCAATAAATTCATTATTCATTCATCACATGATAAGATTTATTTTCCATAACAATTTACAGTCAGTAGCCTAATTATATTAAAATATATAATACATACATAATATCTACATAATTTTGTAAGTATACAGTAATAAATCAAATTCATATAAAAAGACACTACTGGAAAATAAGCAGTTTTCTATCAGAATAACTACTGATTCAATTGTGCCTATTTTAGTAGATAGTTTTTTCAATTCCTGTAAAATGAGTAAATAAAACCACAAACCTACAACAACGAACGACTCGACACTCTAGTAATCATCAGTAAGAGCTCACTACGCTCGTGCAATTATTTTATTTATTAAAAATTTTAGAGAATTTTGACAGTTTGAAATTATAATCTCACTAAGGAGTAAAAACACACTGGTTAGCAGAAGACATTTTCAAAGTGAATAAAAGTGTTGCTCATTGTTTTTTCATTGTATAATAATCTTGTATTGTTGTATTTGTGAAGGAGACACATTAGGAGGTAACCTGTTGTCTCCATAAATAAATAAATAAATACATTAATTAAATAAATATCACTCAAGTTAGTGCCGTAACCTAGTTGTTGCTCTGAATCATTCTAAATTTATATTTATGTTTCCTAAATTCAAATTATAATTCTTGAAATTCAAATATTCGAATTCTTGATTTATACACAATTTTTTCGTTCCTCCAAGGTTGCTAAGATGAGAGGTAGCGTTCGCTTGTTGGCCAAAAGATACAACTCTTCATCTTCAGTATGTCCGGCTGCTGTGGAAGCAACTACAGCTCAGGTTAAGGTGGACTCCGAACCCCGACCCTATGCCGAAGTGCCGGGTCCAAAACCTATTCCAGTCCTTGGCAATACGTGGCGGCTGTTACCTCTAATAGGTGAGCTAGAAAAACTTATATTTTCGTCAAGAGTTTTTCATTATGTTTAGTTTTTCATCTTAATAAAAAATACAAATGTTTCCATTGATTGAAATAAAACGAGTGGGGTACCTTTTTTACCATAAGATGTCAAATTATCGATAACTATACTCCGTACAAAATAACTTTTGACTTGGAGGTATATGCGGCGCAGAGAAATGGAGGGAGATCAGCCAATTACAGTGATGGATAGAGTCATAGGTGGAAGCGCAGTTGCCGATTTGTCGATTAGAGTCAGCCGACTGAAGGCTTTCAGAGAGGAAACTCCGTAAGTTTCACATGAGCGCTTGAATACTCACTAGAAATTAGAGAATGCTGGCCGGTTCAGAACGGCATCACCGCCGATGTATCCCTTCCCCTGTATGCCTTCTCTTCTTCGCATGTCCCTCCCAAGTCAGAAGTAATTTTGTACGGACTATAGTGGATAATCAAATGAACTATTGCCTGTTACAGGTCAATACCAAATCTCAGACCTGGCCAAGGTATCCAAGATCCTTTACAATGAGTACGGCAAAATAGTGAAGCTTTCAGGCTTGGTTGGCAGGCCTGATTTACTGTTCGTCTACGATGCTGCCGAAATCGAGATGATGTACCGCACTGAGACCGATGCTCCACACAGGCCCTCCATGCCCTGTCTAGTCAAGTACAAGAGTGAAGTACGCAAGGACTTTTTCGGAAGACTGCCTGGCGTGGTTGGTGTGTGAGTGTCCATTTATTTAGCCTGATTCATTGAATTTAAAAAATATTTTTATCAAATAATTTTGAGTTCATATAGGCTAATGGTATACAGTATATATAGCCTACCACCTATTGCACATTCATTTATATTAATTCATTCATTCATACAATAAGTATACATTATCAAAACGATAGGGAGAGGAAAAATAAGGTTACCGATATGTACTTCCCTGAGGACAAATGTCATTCTGGGGTGCTACTGTAATTACTAATCTACTATTAGCTATCCCCTATCTAGGGAATAGACTAGTTACATATGAGCCTGAGGGGGTACCTTGTGCTATTCCTCTCCCAAATTTAGATAACACATAGTCCGAAATAGGTTGTCTTGTAGTTCTTCAATTCACAAAATGTTCAGTCCTCAAGTATTTTCACAAAGTAGATTTTCAAATTTAGATGCTTCAAAACTAAACATAGAAGAAATATTTCACATTATTATAAGTAAAATAGGAAATATTCACAAATTAAAAATATAATTTTAATATATAAATTTCTAAAATCTAATCCAAATGTTTGAATTACAAAAGGATTAGAATAAAAAATTACAAAAGAATTTTACCAAGAATTGGAAGGACATTGATAGAATAATTTTCAAATATTGGTATGATATATGTGATACTGCTTTGAAATTTGTAGGATATCTAATTCAACTTTTTTAATGAAATAAAACGTTTTTTCTGAATAAAAATTGGAAATATGACATATTGATGTAGCCTACTAGTTGAGATTCGTACAATCAGATAGGCCTACTCTACCAATATAGTAAAGAAAAATTATTGCGAAGCTCACAGATTTCATATAAATTTATTAATATATAAAATTATATTACAAGTCTGAATTTATTGATATAAGTTTGAAGATGACTTATAACAACAGGTCAAAACTTTGTCACTATACTGAAAATTAAATGTTTCCACTTCAAAAGTGCTTTTTAAATTCAAAGCTTTAATTTCTTTATTTATTTACATCAATAGAAAAATTATAACTTATAATAGAGCTTACAGCTTTATGCCAAAACAAGCCTCATTGAAAATAAATTGTTTACACAAACAGAAACTAAATTAATAAGAAAGAAAGAAATGAAAAAATAACAAAAAAATGGTTTGAAACAAACATTATAAATAGAAAATAACACAAGACAAAATAGAAAATAGACTCAATAAAAAACAAAATAGACTAACTGAAACAAGAGAGCAGGTAGCAAGCCTACTTTATAAATTTATAGTAGAAAAGAATAAATATAAAACACAGTGATATTAATTACGTTAATAATGAGATTGGTATTTCGATAATTGACAGTTTTTATTGGAATATATTATATTTTTATTGATTTTAGGCACGGAGAACCTTGGAGAGAGTTTAGAACCAAAGTACAAAGACCTATTTTAAGACCTGCCGCTGTAGTACAATACATCCAACCCATTGAAGAGGTCACCAATCAATTCCTTGACAGGTAATAGATAATATTCAAATTTATTTACAAGTTTAAAAATCAATCATTCAAATAGAATAGGAAATGTACTGAAAGTCTTCAATTCATCAAAGTTAATAATTGCAGCTGTGATGGAATACAAAATTAATGTATGATGAATTTCAAGATTAAGCATTGAAATAAAATATGAAATAGACTGAAAGTCTCAAATTCATCCAATTTCAAGTGAATTATTAATAGTAGTTGTGGTAGGATAAAAATTGATGAATTATAGTGTAGTGATTTTTCAATTTAAGATTTTTTCTAGGTGTTCTCCAGTGTTCTAGAAATTAAACACTCATATTAACACCCTTTCAACAAGAATTATTATGATTGAAAAAAATCCTCATCAATATCAGTGATGATTAATCTTTGATAACTGAATTTCAAACAGTTCAAATGAAATTTTTGAATCATGTTGTTAATTTAAACGATTTTTCAGGATGCTTCAAATACGAGATGATCGAGACGAACTACCAAACGATTTCGATAATGATATTCACAAATGGGCTCTAGAATGTAAGTTTCATCAATTTTTCTATTCACAGTAGACCGCATTTCCATCTAATTATCCAATTTAAACTCTTACAAAATATTTGGTTTGAAGGTGACGTATTTGTGGTTTCCTTTAAATAAATTCGTAATATTTGACTGCCGTACATCATTGTGCTTTTCGTTTAACAAATGTTTTATAACTATATATATTCATAAATAAAAATATAAATCCGAGTACCCTTTTAATTTATTTTGTCACGAATGTTTCGGACACTAATGCCATTTTCAAGAAAATGACTTTAAAATGGCATTAGTAGCCGAAACATTTTGTGACAAAATAATTTAGAAGGATACTCAGATTTATATTTTTATTCATATTAAACTAGCCGTTTGGCCGCTTCGCTCGCCATATACGTCTAGCTGCCCCCTGGACCCCCGACTAGATCGTCCAGAAATGAGATCAGCGGCTCGCTTCGCTCGCCTGCATTTTTCATTTGAGCATGCTTCATTCCATCAGTAAGTCAAAGTACTAAGATAACGCAGAAAAGCTGAAAAACGCTGATTTTGGGCGTATCTTTGATGAAGTATTAAAGTCACCTCATCACAAAATTTTTAGACCCTAGCTAAACCTCTGTACTACTACAAAATTTGAACATTTTCTGTCCATTACTTGATGAAAGAACCGAGAAAACGCAAAAAACGCTAATTTTGGGCGTATCTTTGGTGTTATTTCAAATTCCTTCTAACACAACATTATTACACCCCAGCTGAGCTTCTGTAGTATATTTGAACATTTTCTGTTCATTTGTTCTCGATAAAGCTGAGAAAACGCTAAGAATGCTGGAAAAACGCAGATTTTGGGATTTTTTTCCAAATCCGTTCTTAATGCGCCTCTAAAGGGCCAACTGAACATACATATCAAATTTGTATGTTTTTGGTCCGGTAGATTTTTAGTTCTGTGAGTGAGTCAGTCAGTCAGTGACTGCCATTTCGCTTTTATATAATTATATAGAAGTAGCCCTAAAGAAAAAGACTATATTCATCATTGATCTCTACAGTGAGGTTCACTTGAAACTGTCAGCATTGTATGAATGGAAAGTATTGATGTTACTTATAAGGAATGATGACAGATTAAAGTGAATCTCACTTTAATAATTATCTAAATTCGGGAGAGAAATAGAACTAGTAGAACCTTTTTTCTCCCTTGATCATTCTCATGATAAGTTTTATTCGTGAAAATAGGTAATAATTATATTTTCCATAATTTCTCAGGTATTGGGAGAATAGCTCTTGACGTCCGTTTGGGATGTCTGGATCCAAATTTGGCCGACGATTCAGAGCCTATGAAGATAATCAATGGAGCCAAATTTGCATTGAGGAACATCGCTCTGCTAGAACTGAAATTCCCGTTCTGGAGATATGTGCCAACTCCGCTGTGGGGGCGATACGTCAAAAACATGGACTATTTCATTGAGTAAGTTCGTACAAACTGAGTTTATCATAACTCTTATTCAGACTAATATGGGGAGAATTTATTTTATTAATTCATTCATTTATTGGTTAACAATTACATTAGTTTAGGAATGAAAAAACAGGCCTTATAGTAATGTTCACGTTATAATGGCAGTGTTTAATTAGCTATGGTATATTGCTATCCTTCTCTATCATTCAACAAAGCGTATAGCGCTATCTCTTTCTGGCTTTGCTCTGTTGCCAGATCGTCTTTTAACAATATCCTGTTATATTAAGCAAGCAATTTCTGTATTTTTATATCTGGTTATTTATGTTCAACGGATCTCGAAAAACGGCTCTAACGATTTTCACGAAATTTGGAACATAGTAGGTTTATGATATAAAGATTCGATTGCACTAGGTCTCATCCTTAGGAAAACTAGCTGAACGACATTAAAAGGATAATTCATACTTGGCTGAAACAGCTGTGAATAGTAAAAAAGTGAGTGAGCGAGTGAGTATGTGAAAAATCAAAATATCGCATCCCCGAAATTCATAAGATGACATAATATTGCCAGCTGTGAAATATAAACACGATCATTTTAGAGAATTGTGTTCTGTTTATCAATAAATAAAAATAACGAGCGAAGCTCGGTGCCCCGATATTTAATAATTAACTAACAAAATATTTCATCGCAATTATGAAAATTCATTTTGGTATTATTAAAAAATATAATTTCTTGCTTAATAAAATATAATTGATTATTTTAAATGAGAATGAACAAATGATATTATATCAATAAACCTGTATCAGCTACCGTCCATAGAAGGCATTGACAAGACAGAGGATCGGCAACGTTGTTCTGCTATCTTTCTCCACTGCCATTATAACGTGGACCTCACTATAGCCCAAAACTTCTTCAGTTCCTGAATTTAGTCCATTAGTGCAATATAAATTTCCAAAGTAGGGGGAAAAAATTGTAACATAAATTCTATCTAATCACTGCGAATTGGTTTGAATCCTGTAATATTGGTTCACTTCTCTTGATTACTGGAAAAACCAATTTTCAACTAGAACAGTTAATTATTCTTGAATGATACTTATATCAATTTTATAATATTTTCATCTTGGGCAAGATTGATTATAATCTCGCACTATTTGATACCTCACATTTCTCTAAAGGAACACTAAAATTGAAACACTATAGAAGTCATCAATTAGTTTCAACTCATTAAATGAAAGGAGTTATTTCATTGAATCAATAAAGAAATAATACAATTGAATGAATACATAGTCTAATCAGTTTAAGCTAGTTGTGAATTGATAAAATACAAAAATGGTACTTAACAACTTTTATTGTATAGGATTACTATTTTCAACTACTGGAAAAGACTTTTTCCAACAAAAAAAAATTATACACAATTCCTTGCAAAAATGATTGAATATTGTGTTATTGGGTGATTGGGTAACCCTAATTTTGTTAACGATAATGTGTATCCATATATATATTTTGACAAATTTCGATTAGTTGGCAAAAATTATTTTGTGTGCTTTTACTTAAACTGTACGGTAGCTACCTTTTGTGCTAGTACTCATTAATAGTATCTTCAAATCTTTCTCATTTTGTCTTTTCTAATTTTGTTCTCAATTCTTCCACTATCTCTGTATGATACAAATGATTTTGATTTGATTATGTATTGTAATCTTAAAAAATACTTTGTGACGTAGCCTTATATACGCCTTGTATCTTCAGGCTGGATAAATTGATTGATTGAAATAGACAAGGCCCAGGACCGACTACAGAAAAATATTGTTTTCCTACAGATACCCTGAAAAGTGACCATTTGTGCACTGATTGCAGGCTGCAAAGAATCACTTTTCCGCACTAGTGCGCAAAGTGAGTACTTTGCGTACTCCAGATTTGCAGCATGACAACGCAAAATAGTTAGTAGGTTATATGGAGCACCAGTGCAGCAAAATCAAAATGAAGTTGGTAACAGTGACTGCTGTGGCTGCTATAGTGAGCAGAGGTGCAACCAAGCACAACGCGCTAATTATTAAGTAGATATTATAACCAAGGACAACGACAGCACAGTGCTACCCACACAGCACACACCACACAGCTGCCCCCCGCCATTCAAACACTACTACATTATTCAGGCAATTTTACCCATAATTACCCACTTTTCATATTCAATGGTAACTGTAGGAAAAATTTAATGTGAAATACGTGCGCAAAGTTCGTTTGCTGCACTCAAGAAACCATTCCGCCCTCGCCTACGGCTCGGGCGTAAACGTTTCTTTCGGTGCAGCAAAATGTCACTTTGCGCACTAGTTGCACAAATAACTATTTCTTTACTGTATTTTACTGTAGTTATTTACTTTCTCTACTGTACTTATACAGTACCTTTAAATTCTCCCAATTTCATCTTGATTTTGTTCTCAATTTTCACAGAATATGTATGAAACACATAGACACAGCCCAGGATCGTCTACAGAAAAAATTGGACGCTGGAACTCCAGAGAGCGAATTTTCTGTGGTGGAGAGAATACTGCTGAGCGATCCTGATCCAAAACTAGCCTACGTTTTAGCATTGGATTTGATATTGGTTGGAATTGACACGGTGAGTACTGTACCTATATAGTGAAGTCCAAGTTATAATAGCAGTGTTTAATTAAAATTGGTGTTGCTATCCTTGTCTATCATACGACAAAGCAGATAGCAGTATCCTTTTCTAGCTCCCAACGTAAGCGTCTAGCCAGATCTATTTAATAAATAGAATGACAAAATCACAGACGTTTTTAAACAATTACCTGTTTCTAAATATAGTTTGTTAGCTATTTGCTTTATCCAATAATAATAAATTGAGTAGATTCCTAGGTCATAGATTGATAAAGTTTTTAAACAATTACCTGTTTCTAAATATAGTTTGTTAGCTATTTGCTTCATCCAATAAATAAATAAGAGTAGATTCCTAGGTCATAGATTGATAAATAAGTATATTTATATAACTATGCTTGTTGAAGTTCAACTTAAATTTATTTTCTAGTCATAATAATGTCCACTCTCATAACACACGGAATCGAAATGAATTTCACTATTATAGATCTAGTCATATTAGTTTTAAGGCCTGGGCAATCATATTATTTTGTAACCACCTACCATTACATATAAGAAATCGACCACAGAAGAATTACAAATAGAAAATTAAAAAGTTCCTATTGAAGAAATTACTGTTTTTAAAGGTTAGAACAGTATTTTAGCATTAGGTTGGACAGCATAGAATGATGTGATAACTTTTTTATGTTTATAGTGTCAAGTTGTGTGATTTTTATGTATATTGACAGTGCCTGTACAATATTTTATATCATGTGTATATCATGTGATTCAATTCGAATTTTTTACAAATATTATGATCAAATTGTTTCAGATATCAATGGCAGTTTGCTCCGTGTTATACCAACTTGCAACAAGGACTGAAGAACAAGAAAAAATGTACAAAGAACTGAAAAAAGTTCTGCCAACCAAAGATACTCCTCTCACAAATAATCTGCTGGAAAATATGCCTTATACTAGGTCGTTTATCAAGGAAGTACTAAGGTAAAAACTTAACTAATTGAAATAAAAAATAGATGATGTTATATTTCATAGTAGCCTATTTGGTTAGGTACATTTTTATAACTATATTATTGATTTTGAATGAGGTAGAATAGATAATTTTATAATTCTCTTTCCAATTCAAATATGACTACATTTCATTTCATAATTTCTTTATTCATAAATTTGTACATTGTATACAATGAATAGTGTCATAAATATATATATCTTTGATTAGATACAATAAAAATAAAATACATAACAAATAAAACATCTACAGAGCCAACACAATAGGAAGCAACCAGACAAGGCAACCAGAAAGGCATAAATAACTTTTTCTTCCTCTGTGCTACAACCTATAAGGTGCTCTAATAATTTAATTAGCACATTGTAAAGTTAACATTTCAAATGTTTGTAACATGATGATTTTTGAGAATAAAAACTATTTCATTCATTCATTCACAATTAGGTTATGGGCCGTAATGAAAACTTTGTTAGTTAATTTAATTGTTTCATTTCCCATAAATACTTTTCCCATTTGAGCAATTCAATTTAAGTTTTTCTTATCTTTAATGTTGTCACTATAATAGTGAAATTGGCAACATCAACGTCTTATTCTTTCAATTATGGATAAATACCACAAAATCTCCTCCCATACCATCAAATTATTTTTCAATTTTCTTTAATTTTGTAAGTCACCTATTTGTAAAATTTAGATTATACCAAAACCAATCAGTGTTTCAACTTGAAAAGTTTTCTTTTAATTCATTAAATTTTTTGTTCAGTCTTATACACTTTGAATATTTTTCAGAATGTATTCCACTGTGATTGGCAACGGCAGAACTCTATTGGAGGATAAAGTAATCTGCGGATACAATATACCAAAGGGGGTGAGTACAGTTTTTCAATTTCATCATAGAATTATATCATACAGTGTTGACCCTAGACCGCCAACCTATCATGCAGCGCTTCAATCTGTTCTGTCAATAACAAAGTTTAAGAAAGTTGTGAAGAAAATATTCAACGAATGAATACTTCCATTTTAAATGAGAGTTCCATTTAAAAACGAACGCACACAGACAGACAGATGTAGCAGACAGACATATGCAGACAAACTTAACCTAAAGAGACACACTGGGTTGTTTCACACCCCAGGGATTTTTTTTCTGCTCTGCAGTTGACAATATCAAACAGATGGGAATTTATGCCCAGTCTAAATTAGGTTTGTAGTATTGTCAACTACTCTCCACCACTTCCAGTCAGTAATAGCATTCTACAAGGTCACCAACTCATCTTGTTCTTCGTTTCGGGTGTCTAACACCCCAGAGTGTCTTTTACGTAGGACTTTTATCAAACACTTTTATTACAAAGATTTACTTGTATTGTCACTAAGAATGTGATATGGGATGATGGATCAGATTGGAATGAATGCTATGATTCTCTACAACTTAAGATTCAAAACAATAAAATGAAGAGACGTGAGTTTTTGATGAAGTTGATATTGGCAATGATCAAGCCATTCCTTCAAACCAGAGGAGCTCCAACACTCAGGCGGAACATACGTACTTCTAAAATGATTAGTATAAATATTGATAAGCAGTGCTTTACTTTCGATTTCTGTATACACTTGGAACAAAAATGATAAAGAAATGATGAAGTATAGGCTAATTACTTTTTTCTCTATATTTTTCAAAGAAACATGTAAAATTAAAGTGGGGTGTTCAACACCCCAGTGTGTCTACTGTGTTAGCATAAAGTAAGTGTGTCTCTGTAGGGTTAACAAAATTTAACTTCTTCATACATGTGCAGTCTTCATACTGAGTAGGGTCAATGTGAGTAGAGCAACTTAGGAGCAAAATTCACTCCTATTCTTTAGTTATAAGCATTTGAAGATGAGTGATTTTTCTGATCTGAGAGAGGAGGTAAGATATTATGTTTGAGTGAATAACTCATCCTGTATTGTAGCGAAACGTCTCATATTATAGCACAACACTTGTTAGGTCAACCTCTATCCATAGCCCGAATATCATCAAAATCTGGGAGATTTGCATTTTTCATGAAATCCATGAATAGAAAAACATCATGGATTTTTGCATAAATTAAAATCGCTCAAACTCTCAGGAATGATAGTACTTGACGAGAGGAACAATAAGATGTCATCACATGGTGAAATTCTAATTCATGGTGAAATCCTATTCTTGAGTTATACGCATTTGAAGATGAGTGTTTTTTCTGCTCTCAGAGTGGAGAAAAGATTTTATGTTTCAGTGAATAACTCACCCTGTATTGTAATTACTGTAGTACAGACGTTCAGATGATTTCACGCAATGCACCCACTCTCACCCCAACAAAACAGTACGGTAATAATTACATTTATTACATTTCACAATCACAACATCAAATTAATGATTGGGAGAGAATCAACAGGATAAACCCAAAACTGTTCCTCTCCCTAATTTTGATAAAAATAGTCCAAATGAGGTTATGAAAAAACTTTTATAAAGATCACAAAAATTTACAGTCCAACTATACATTATACTAAAAATTTTGTATCTCGGTTGATTAGAAAGATGAAACAAATTATTATTACACTTGAAAATGCATTAATAAATTGAAAAATATTAAAAAACTTGATAAATTTGAAGCCAATAGTGGACAGTAGACGACAGTAATCAGCTTGAGTTAACAAAAAATAAGATTGAAATTTGGAACGTGCCCAACTTAAACCATGGGATATCTTCTCATGCTATCTTCTCTCTATGGTATTGTGTTATGTATGTTGTATAACATAGTCCACATACAGTATCATTTATCATATTTAAGATATTTATCTCGGGCCACTCCCGTGTTTTGGATGAGCACGGTAAGCCGTCGGTCCCGGCTGCCTAAAAAGCAGTCGTTAGGTCATATCAGAGGCCCTGAAATTGATCAGTTGCCACCTGAAAACTCTGACACCAGACCTGAGCCAGCCAGGTCACTCGATATTATTATTATATACACTATACTATTATGTTTATTACATGAGCTTATATATTGTGATATGTCTGGAAAAATAACGAATCTTGAAACGTTATGTGTTTGTCCAGGTCCAACTAGTGTTTCCTACTATAGTAACCGGCAACATGCCGGAATACGTGAGAGATCCGGATCATTTCTACCCAGAACGCTGGCTGAAAGAACACAAGGCAGATTACTACAGACATCCCTTCGCTTCTCTACCCTATGGGTTCGGAGTCCGCATGTGCCTTGGAAGGCGATTCGCCGACCTCGAAATGCAGATACTTCTTGCTAAGGTACATTTAAATAATAATAATTATTATTCAATAAATATTAATATTATACTATTAGCCGTCGAGCTCCCGGAGTGGAAGACGCCGAGTATGATGATTCATGATCGATGATAAGACTTGGTGTTTCTCTTGTTTGCCCACCAGTTTTTCATTTTTTGAGACAATGTAGCTTTTCTTTCTTCACTCCATCTTGTTCCAACTCTTAAGGTGCGTACAGATATACGCGCCTCCAACACGCTCCGTCATCGCTCGGCAATCGCTCCGCCCTCCCACCGATCATGAACGTTACGGGAGATGTTAGCTGTTCTCGCGTTCCACTCTTGCTCCCCGGTCGATCATCAATCGATCTGCTCGAGTGACGTTCGATTGTGGAGCAGAGCGAAAGTCTGTACGCACCTTTAGAGCTTTCACCTCTGGGATAATTAACATTCATTTACTTTTGCTCTAAAACTATTTCGATTGGTAATTTCATTATCAGTAATTTTTGCCAAAACTAGATCTTTTTTAACGTTTTCAATCCACCCCCCCATTGACAAGCGAAGCTACATTTGTTATATTATTATTATACATTATATTAAATAACTACAGTAGCCTCTCTCTTAACCGGACACCTTTTAACCGGACATCGGTTTAACCGGACTACACTCCACGGAAGTGACATCTCTTTAACCGGAAAAATATTATCAGCACATCGTTCAACCGGACTGGATTGGCAGGAAATGGAAACTGCTGTTACAACTTTTCTCGTGGAAAGATTGAGCTGAGATTCCTGACTTAAAAAAGATAACATAATAAAGCGTCTAGTTTATTA
Source organism: Nilaparvata lugens (assembly GCF_014356525.2). NCBI lineage: Eukaryota > Metazoa > Arthropoda > Insecta > Hemiptera > Delphacidae > Nilaparvata > Nilaparvata lugens. Next base: position 4,889,004 of record NC_052515.1, read on the forward strand.
TTTTTACGTAAAAGTCATTATGGCTTATAAACTACAAAATATGCGTACCAATTTAACGACTTTTAGGGAACGTCGGTTAACCGGAAAAACGTTATCCGGACTGGCCTCAGTCCCGATGAGTCCGGATAAGAGAGAGGCTACTGTAGTAGCTCTGTGAACAGTAGACCTCACGCAGTTTTCTCATCCACAAGTATCTGGTGTCACCTGTTCACCATTCTCCAGACATCTGTGCAATGCATGCAATGAATAATCCACTTGACAGCTGATTGATTATGAATAATTCTATAGTCTGATTAATCCAATCTTCTGAGTAGATGATATATATAGTGATATCAGAGTATGAAGGAAATTCCTTTTCCTTTCATATTATCCTTAAAATGCAAAATTTCAAAAACCTTGTCTATAAATCGACGTGCAGTTCAAAAAGGAATATTCCTGCCAAATCTCATAGAATTCTATCAACGCGTTTGGCCGTAAATGAGTTACATACATATACAGACAGACGAAAGAAAATCCGAGTTAAAACATAGACCTCCGCACTGCGTTCGGTCAATTATTATTATACGAAAATATTTTATTTCTATTTTTACATTAAAATATTTAATTAAAACCACTTGATATTGTTAAGTTCACAAATTTAATTTCCATTTTCATGTTTTTTGCAGCTGGTACGGTCTTACAAGCTTGAATACCACCATGAACCCTTGGAATACAAAAGTGACGTTCATGTACGCTCCAGAGGGTCCGCTCAAATTCAAGATGACCCCAAGAGATGACTAACAATCACCATGAATCAAAATTAACCAAATATTTATATCCGTTGTTCTAGTAATTCACAAAATGAGAGTAAGGACTGGTTTCCAGGTCGCTTATCAAATCAAATGAACCATTAAACATATAGATTTGATGATCCATTAGATTTTTTAAGTGCCCTAGAAACTGGGTCTGGAACTATTCTTTACTCGGTTGATATAACTTCTGATCTAAATGTCCAAAATGTATTTTCATAGAGAAAAGGCATTTCCAATGGTTAACGAGTGAAAAATAAAATCTATATTATCAAGATAATATATATTATGATAAAGACAAATCAAACATAAATAATAAGTTATTGTTGTTATTAAGATGTTTATAATCTGTTGTATACTATGCTAATTAAAATTTTAATGAGTGATTTTGGATTATTCCCTGGGACATTTCCAGAAGTAGGATTATTGATCAGTCGCACCTAATTCATTTTAGATTTTCAGGTAAGATTGTGAGTAAAATATAAAGGAATGGTACGTTTACCACATTTATAAATAAAGTTTTACACTGAAAATCAGTTTCAAGTATTTTTAATGATAGTTCATTATGCTTCAAATTATTTACAACTCAGTAGTTCATAAGCTAACCTGCATATGGATATAGCTATAGGAATGTTTCAATCATTCAAACTATACATTATTTTTTCTTGAAAACTCTTTAGTAAATCGTTGGAATTGTGAGTGATTACGATATTCCCCATCGACTCAAGAAATACACAAATAGAAATTGTTAACCAAAAATTGGTTTGACAATAATTAAAATTGGTTAATAATATGTATTTGTGTTTTTCATTATGGGAGAATATCACAACATCACAAATAACTGTGATGTTAATTTCTTACATAATTTTAAATTAAAATTGATGTTAATTTAAAATTGGACAACAAAATTATCTAATTCTTCAATGTTGTTTGCCATCACGAACTGCTTATTATAAAATTACTTTTCTGTTATAAAAAAGAACGACTAGCATAAGCATTTGAAGATGAGTGATTTTTCTGATCTGTGAGTGAAGGAAAGATTTTATGTTTCAGTGAATAACTCACCCTGTATTGTAGCGAAACGTCTCATATTATAGCACAACACTTGTTAGGTCAACCTCTATCCATAGCCCCAATATCAACCAAATCTGGGAGATTCGCATTTTTCATGAATTCATCATGTTTCAAATTTCGGCAGCCTATGGAAACTCAAATCGTTTCATCAGGTCGGAATTGAACCAACATTTTTTTCAAATTGTAGGAGTTTAAAGAATATTTGACAAAAAAAAAACACCACAAAATTCTGATCTTAGAATCGTTTACTAAATTTCAGTAGCATACACAACTATAGTAGCATACGCAACTATGACAGCTATGACTAGCTTTCCCATACAATTTTTCCAACTGGAAATTAAATCAACAATAACTTCTAAACTGTGACTGTCTATAGAATATATTATGAGACTAAAGAAACAAAAATAATAACGAAATAAAATCACGCCGTACAGTGTTTTCAGTTCAATGTTGAATCCACAACTATGTCTAAATGTCAACTATAGAATAGCAATTGGAAGTAAAGAAATTGCACCATATAATTTTAGCTTTGATAAAATCGTTCACTAAATTTTATTAGCCTTTCGTTCAATCGGCAAGATTTGTCTTGACTAAAATTTCTGACACTATAATGATATGCAGTCAAAAGTAGTTTTGTTTAGTAGCAGTCAAAATTAGTAAATTTAATAAAATTCTATCTGAATTGAGTGTTAAATTCAAATCATATTCTCATAATATAAATCAGTATGCAGTTTTTTCAATATCTACAATTACTTTCGAAATAATAAACTGTTGAAATGGTATGGTATAATACCATTTGCAAATTATAACAAACTCTTAGCCTTCCATTTAGATATTCAACTTCGGTTTTGAATAGTAATCTATGAACCTATATCATTAATGAAATGAATAAATAATAGTATTATTTTTATTATAATCATCAATCATTTATCATTTATTTATCAAATAAATAATAGTACACACTAGTTTTAAAGTTGAAAACTTAAAAAAACAAAAACATTTCACATTAAAATTATAAGTTAACCCTTTTTTATTCTTTCTATGATGCAAATAAAAATTTTAAACTGAAAATAAAAGTTATTCTGATATAACTGTTATCAAACTTTGCATATATTTAAAAGAAAAACTCAAACAAACTAATAATCATTCCTCTGTTACTTCTATGATACAAATGCAATAAATTGAAGAAAAATACGGCAAGTAATTCAGTCCAAACTTAAACATACAAACACGTATGTTATTAATCAATTATAGTATCAACAAAAAATTATATGAACAGTATCATAGCCACCTCTAATACAAGGCCCCGGCCTACGATATTGCAACGTCGCAGCGTAGGCCTGGATTTCAAGATTTGTTTTATTAACCTTCAGGCTACAATTATAGCAATTTAGTCATAATACATACTTTTAAAAAGTAGTCTACACACAATTGAACAGAAAATCGATACAAATTGAACAGATAAAGCATATCTACATTACATAAAATACATTCAATTCAGGTATTCAGGTATTCGTCAAGTGAGTAAAAGGCATTATTTTTCAGATAACTATATACAATTTTCTTAAATTTGTTTGGAGGCAGATTCCTGGTTGTTTGAGGCAGTTTATTATACAATATGCACTGTTGGAAAGTATGGCTTCTCATAGTTTTAGTGAGTCTTATTTGTGGTGGAATGTAATACATGATTGGTGAAAAAGATCAGCTGATATTTTTTTAAATATTTTTCACCAATCATGTATTAGATTCTAGGCCTACACTGCGACGTTGCAATATCGTAGGCTGGGGCATTGTATTAGGTGGCTATGACAGTATTAATTGAAGAAATACAGGGTGATTCATAATTATGGTAAAATAATTAAATACGTGATAGTAGAGGTAAAAATAAGAAAAAAACTACCTATAAACATATATCCATGAACGCTTCATTATCGAGTTATACAGAGTGAAAGATTTCGCCCTGAATTCAGTTCCTCTGGTGAAATACACCGATGCTGAATTATGTGGGGACTAGTTTTTGAAAAACTTATGCTGGATTCATATGGAAAAATATCTGAAAAATCGAATAAAACTAGTCTGGAATCTGTAGTGTGAGTAGTTTTTGAGAAAACAGTTGAAATATGCAAAAAATCTAAGTAGAAAAACACAGACTTCTACGTTTGATGCCCAATAACTTTCTTTAATGACCAGTAAACAAATAATTTTTCGCAATAAAAATTGTAGAGAATTTAATTCTGAAAAAAATGATGTAAGCTGTGTAAACTAAATTTAAATAAAAGTTGGATAAAATGTATTCTTATGTAGTACATTACACCACACAATTTGCTGTTTTATGAGGAGAGAACTAATAACTCATAGGTTGTAGCTGATTGCAAATAGAACATTGATTTTAAGAAAAGCTGTTCCAAAACAGCTGATTTATTTTGTTTTAAATAAAAAAATATTTAAAAGAAATTATCAGCTGAAAATTATTTTCAGAATTATTTTAGCTCACTGTTGAACAAAAAAAACTGTAAGTTAGGCCTACTGTAGCCGCGCTGTGTTTTTTGATTAACCTATTAACCAGTTATTTGTAACCATTTCACTTTGCTTTTGTGTTAAGTGTTAACTTTTTAAAAAATGGCAGTTAATTTTAAACATTATTCATACTCCGAATTAGCTGACATGCATTTAATGTATGGAATGGGACACCATATAAAAACCCGTGCTGGTATTTGCCGATGATTTTTAGTAAAACTTGTTTACCCAAACTTTTTAACAACCGTTTTATTTACCGACGAGGCACACTTTACAAGAACAGCTATCGTTAACGTCCACAACTAACATATTTGGCAGCTGAGAATCCTCATGCCATCAATCCCAATCTTCCACAACATCAGTTTTCAGTAAACATTTGGGCAGGAATCATAGGAGATCATCTACTTCTGTTAGAGCTTCCTCCCAGGCTTAATAGCATAATCTACTAGTCTTTTGGTATAAGTTTAATGTCATTTAGATATGCTACTTTCATATAAAAAAAAACGTTTCATAAAAAACCGAATATTTTATTTGCAATCAGCTACAACTTATGAGTTATTAGTTCTCTCCTCATAAAACAGCAAATTTTTGTGGTGTAATGTACTACATAAGAATACATTTTATCCAACTTTTATTCAAATTTAGTTTACACAGCTTACATCATTTTTTCAGAAATTCTCTACAATTTTTATTGCGAAAAATTATTTGTTTACTGGTCATTAAAGAAAGTTATTGAGCATCAAACGTAGAAGTCTGTGTTTTTCTACTTGAATTTTTTGCATATTTCAACTTTTTTCTCAAAAACTACTCACACTACAGCTTCCAGACTAGTTTTATTCAGTTTTTCAGATATTTTTCCACATGAATCCAGCATAAGTTTTTCAAAAATAGTCCCCAAACAATTCAGCATCGGTGTATTTCACCAGAGGAACTGAATTTCGGGCGAAATCTTTCACTCTGTATAGCTCGCTAATGAAGCGTTAATGGATATATGTTTATAAGAACTTTTTTTCTTATTTTTACCTCTACTATCACGTATTAAATTATTTTACCATAATTATGAATCACCCTGTATACTAGAAACAAAATATTCATCTAATCTAGCTCTACATTTCGAGCCACAATATGTGTTATTTCATTAGATAATTTATATACAGCAAGCAATTTTAAAATGCAACAATTCAATATGAATTAAAAGAATTCAAAAGACTTTACAATCATTACTGTGATACATACGTTTAGAATAACGTTTATTACTTACTTCAAACGTTCTATAACTGGCTATGAAATTGTACTAAGAATACATACTCATTTACATTACTTGAGATGGTTCAAAAAAACTATTTTCAAATAGTTTGCAACAAAAGAAATAATGAATAATTAAAAATCAATGATACACGAAATAGAAATCCCCAAAACAGGAATTAGATTCTATGCTATATACTATCGACTATTATAATTTCTTCAAAGAGATTAATTTTCAAATACTAACTATGCTAAATATTGCCATTAAATGTTTTAATGAATATTAATAATCCATTAAAAATTGGTGTTTATTACCCTACAGCTCACATTGCAATTTACAACTAATATATCATAAATTTATACAAAATAAGTGACACAAGTGGAATTTGTGAGGAACAAAAAGGTTTATATAAGATACAGAATCTTAAAGGCACCTGAATTTTATGAGTGAAGTTAAGAAAACTGTTTAATTCTAATACTAATCAATAGTATTGAGAGTTTCAGGTGTTTTAAGTGTTTAAACAGTTTTTATTCTTCATCGCCAGCAATATATTCATGAATACATAATTCGGATAAATAAATTATTACATAAAACGTCATTAATGTGAAGATAAAAATTGATGAATCACTGGTCGAATACGAAACATGAGATATATTAGATAATGGCAGACACACTCATTAAATATATTTTTTATAAAGCGTAATATTGGATGAAAAATACCCTAATAAGACACAATTCTGGCATTTAATGTGTGGTAATTTAAGATAATTTTTAAATAGCATAATATTTGACATATCGGATTTTAAAAAGGCCTTAATAAAGTGAATATAAGACACAATTCCAGCATTCAATGTGAGGTAATTTAAGATAACCTTCATACAGCGTAATATTGGATGAAAAAAGGCCCTAATAAGTGAATATAAGACACAATTTTAGCATTCGATGTGCTGATACTCTAAATTTCAAAATCAATTAATATTATTGCTTCAATTTTAGGCAACTCTTTTCAAGTAAGGTAAATCTATTAATAATCTCGTACTTGACTATCTAGAAATTTATCAATTATTTTACTATCAGTGTCCACTTCTACAGAATTGGATGTACTGTAATTAGAAAATAAATTACCATCACTGAGGTTGGCATGAACTATTCAATTACCTAGCAGTTCATCAATGCCATTTAGGATATCCTCAGTAGCCATTACTCCTCAATTACCAAGCAGTTCATCAATGCCATTCAGGATATCCTCAGTATTCATTTCTCCTCAATTACCAAGCAGTTCATCAATGCCATTCAGGATATCCTCAGTATCATTTCTCCTCAATTACCAAGCAGTTCATCAATGCCATTCAGGATATCCTCAGTATCCATTTCTCCTCAATTACCAAGCAGTTCATCAATGCCATTCAGGATATCCTCAGTATCCATTTCTCCAGGATTGGAGGTGCTTTCCGACAAATTACTGTAACTCTGTTCGGCATCCTCAGATCGGCTAGAGTTCAGCGAGAAGCTAGCCTGTTCATCTTCAGAAATTTTGGACCTTTTACCAGAATTTGCACCTTGGTCAGATTCTTCTTGTGTGTCACGTCTCATGGTTCTCTTCAGTCGGATTGGCCTCTTTTTCGAAGATACTTCAACGTTTTGTTGATTCTGGGGTGATACATCAACATTCTGAGGTGGTACATCAGTTGCCAGTTGGTTCTGTGGAGCTACAACATTCTGTTGATTTTGTGAAGGTGGAACAATACTCTGATTCCTTGAAGCTACATCAACATTCTGTTGACTCCTTGAAGGTGCATCAATATTCTGTTGATTTTGGGAAGGCACAACTTGGCACAAAGGACTTGTAACATTGACTGGTTTCTGTTTTTGACAAGCATCAATGTCTGCAACCTTTGTTGATTGTTGCAAAGGACTAACCACATTTATCTCTTTCGCCTTTTGTTGAGGGACATCAACACTTTCACCTTCTGTGCATCTATACAGCTTCTGAGGACTGATCTTCACAGATGCCTTGTGGATAATCAGGCTTGATTCTTGCTGAGGTGCATCAATACTTGTACTCTCTTCAAAAACAGCTTTCTGTGAGCTTTTCTCTTGAGGAGGATCATCAATTTCCTTTGGAATCTTCCCTGGAACATCAATAAAGGATTCTGGTGTTCCTGATGATTGTTTGATGTCGTCGACCTGTTTTTGTTTGTCTGGAGCATCAACAACTGATGATGTGCCAGGACTTGATGTTCTGATATGTTTTGGAGCATCAACAACTGCACTGCTCCTAGATGTGCCAGGACTTGATGATCTGAAACGTTCCTTGACATGTTTTGGAGCATCAACCGCTGCGCTACTTCCAACCGATGATGTGCCAGGACTTGATGATCTGACACGGCTTTCCTGATTGCTGACGTCATCACTGGACGTTTTCTCTTCTCCCACTCTCTCCGACTCCCATGTAGAATCCGGTTCCTGCAGTTGATTCTTCTTCTGCCGCTTTTCTCGGATCTCAGCCAAAGTGAGAACCCTGAACCCCAAACTGTCGCCGTCTTCACTCGACTTCCGCTTCGCTGTCGACTTCACCAGAGTCCTGTTAGTCGACTTTGTCAGCACACTCAAGTCCTTTACTATCGCCTTGTTTAGAACGTCCATCATAACATCCGCCGGGGCTTGACTAGGGTTCTGGGCTTCAATTTCCTCGGTGAAACTGTAGAAGGCGGCTGAAAGTTTTTGGATTTTCTCCAGACGTATTTCCTCCAGCGTTTTCACCCAGGATTTCTTCTGAGCAACCGATTTACACGGCGATGGAATGTCTAGTTCATTATCTGATTCTGCAAGAATACACAAAACTTGTGATAAGAAATGTTTATACTCTGACTCTAAGCAAAATTTATATCAACAGTAAATAGGATTGAATATTAGACTAGGGTTTATTTTCAATTGGGGTTCAAAGCAGTTTTGGGTGAATTTCTGTTTTTACCTGAATTGTAAGTATTGCCTATACATAAATATTATTATTACGTGATACAACTATGTTTAAACTTTGATTGCAATAAGAAAAACTAATAAACATAACCTATTTTTGGACAATTTCTATCTAAATTTGGGAAAGGAACAGTTTTGGGCTTTAAGCCTGTTGTTCCTTTCCAAATTATTCATAGTTGAGAATTATATTGTAACCTATGTATCAATTATAAATAAATAAATATCAACAGTAAATAGGGTTGAATATTAGGCTGTCTACTTTAAACTAGGGTTCAAAGAGTGATTGTAGAAATGTCTGTAAAATTATTTGGCAAATAAAAATTCAATTCAAAGCAGTTTTAGGTGAATGCCTGCTGTTTTTACCTGACTTGTATGTAGCCTATTATCTACAAATAAATATCATTACCACGCGATACAAGGTTGTAATTATATAAGTAATAATTGAATAAGTTGTGTGATTCTCATTGATTAAATAAATACAGCTAACTGACAGGAAATACTCATTCTGATTATAAATCTCGATTCCCACATATCAGTGACAGTTACAAAATATAATTTGCATGAGTTCTGATTGGACTGTTCCCACTCAGCACGGCCGAGCTAGTATGAATGGTCGCATTTGAACTTATAGGAATAATATTCTCAATATACCAGTCTTAATCACTGTCACTGTTATAAATATGAGAATCCATTTTTATAGTAATAGATGAATGCGCAACAGTGCTTTATATATTTGAAAGTCTGTAGAGAATAGATGAATGCACAACAGTGCGTTATATATTTGAAAGTCTGTAGAGACTTTTATTTTATTCATCTAATTAATTGGAATGAGAAAAAATTGGATTAAAAGCAAAGATTGTAGGGTTTGATCTTTGTGGGTGGGGAATCTATGCTGTGAATTTGGGCATAATTTTGATTTAAATTAGTAATCAAATTTGGTTCTTTTCAGTCAAAACAGTAAGGAGGGTGATGATGCGAGTAAAATAAAGGAATGAAGAATTAGTGAACATCTATATAAACAGTAAAGAGAAGTAGATAAATATTTGAGATGGTAAATATTAAAAATTGAATTACACAGTTATCATATTTTTGAAATACACTAGAAAATGTGTATTAAAAAAGTAAGAACTAATATAGTCTTGAACTTATGGCAAATGAGTGATATTTTTAATTATACAGGCTTCTTAAATTGGAGACTAAATATATTTTTCAGATAATTCTCTGAAATTTGATTATTCAGAGGAAATAAATTAGAAGCGAGTTATTTTTGTTGTATGTAACAAGTTACTGGAATAATCGACTCCAAGAATAAGTGGAATTATTTAATTCAAAGATATATTAATTTTACTTTGAAAATCATGATACAGAAGAAATTCACAGCAATCGAAATTTAGCTATTTTGATAAGAGTTACATACTTCCAAATTGTTTATTTTCAATTAATTTCCTAAATGAAGAAAACTACAACAGAAATCTACACTCTGCATATGAAATAAACACAATAATGAATGTGAATGAAGTTTATTATCAAATTCACATATTGGACAACGGTCAAATAGGAAAAAACAAATCTAATAAGAATATTAACCAAGGAATTTAGATCAATATACTTTTTTAAACACAGACAAAGTGCATGTAAAGCGTTATATAATACACAATTATATAATATCATCTCAGACACAATGATTCAGCTTTTATTTATAAAACTTCTATAGATGAACATTTTAAATGCAAAAAATAAATATTTTTTATAAATGGATAGTAAAAGCTTCTTTTGGTCGGTTTTAGACATTTCACTCATTTTATTGTATTGTCATTTTGATCAATCTTGCAATCAGGGGGTTCAGTGGACTCTATAAAAAATAAATATATGTTTTCAGAAATGTTAATAATTTAATCAATAAGAATACCTATAGACATTTATGTTTTTAATTGATACTTTTCAAACAAAGACTAGATGAACAAAATGATCAGTGTTACAGGATCAAATACCATTTGACAAGCATTAGCCTTTTTATGATAATACAGCATACATTGAAAATACAATATTTTCCGATTTTTTTTTCAATTCAGTAATAAAGTCCTTGAAGCGTATTCTTGCAGATCAGAAAAACTGACAAAATTGTACTAAATTAAAATTATTGTATTTAACACTTAAAATTAGAATAGACTTACAACAGATTAAAATTGAATCTTGAACTAAATTAGAATAATTAAACAAACTTGTTCTCATTTTCAACTGCAGCACAAAAGATGCAGACATTTATTTTGAGCAGATAAAGTTCGCACTATTAGAAGAAAATAAAGAAAGTAGAAAATAGCATGATTGTCATACTCTTAAAATTAGTAACCTTCATTGCATGTTGGTAGCCTAGTGAAATCTAAAGGTGCGTATAGATTTACGCGCCGCGAACATGAGCAATTCACTTTTAATCAGCTGATGCCAAGCTTTTTATATCTGTATCTTACCGTTTCTGTAAAAATACAGATATAGTCAGCTGATTAAAAGTGAATTGCTCATGTTCGCGGCGCGTATATCTGTACGCACCTTTACAGTTAATGTAAAAATATAAAGTACGTGAATATTTATTGCAGACATATTTTGAACAGATAAAATTCGCACTATTAGAAGAAGAAGAAGAAAGGAGAAAATAGCATAATTGTTTTAAATACTCTAGAAATTAGTTTTAGTATGTTAGTAATAGTATATAGAAATTAGTAATTATTATATTATATGCTTATTGAATACCAGGCACATCCCCAAAAATATTTTTCTAATAAATATTGTGCTGTTAATTTTATGTGTGTATATTTCACAGTGAATATGATTATTCACTCATGTTTTATAAATTATTTAAATTATGAAAACGCAAAAATATTTAGTAAAATATTACCAAAACATGTTACACAAAAATCAAATATTATGGTAACATTGTAATGTGGTATCACTTTTTTATACTATTTTTAAACTTTCTATATTGTAGTAAATATAAAAATTGAATGAAAATTTTAGTTCTGAGAACATCAAGTCGTATTAATCCACTATTTGAAGACATTAAGCCTCATTTGAAGTGAGGTCCCAACCATTCAATTAATTTGTAGTTTCAAACCAATGAGTATGTAGAATATAGTAGAAATAGAACGACAATGATGCCGTGGTCACCAATCCTTGCGCCGTACTGGGTGTCCGTGACTTCAAGTGTTTTCAAGATACCTCAATGGATATCATCATCAATTGAATAGGATAGGATATTTCAATTGCCGCAACATATCAATAAAATATATATCAAATATCAAATTTAATGCCGCAATAAGCATTATTATCAATGAAAAAGGAACGAATATTTTTGAAAAGAGTAAAAAACAACTGAGGGCATGTTGTAAGAGCTCATTTTATTGCACAATACCATAATTATTATATTATTAATAGTATAAAAATACACGGCAGTTCATTATACAAAAAAATGCTTGTTAAATAAATAGTTACAGTAAATATATAGCTCAACGATACAGAAAAAACTTGAGCTTTTAATTCATTCTAACTAACGATAATACTTCAAATTACAATATTTTCATTGAAGATTGAATCCTATAAAATCTATATAATTCAATATTATAGCAATCTATTTTGATAACAACATACAGAAGGCAAGAACTTGAAATGCTGAAGAATATTGAATTTGAAATTCAAGCGATGTGTCTTCTTTGAAGACAAGCTTCTAAATGAAGCTTTAAATTTGAAAAAATCATGCTTGAACCAAGATTTTTAATTTTGATCATAACTACCGTAATTGAAAAACAAAAATATATCTTCCAGTAATGGTGTTTCTTGATATAGGACAATTTTTCATCACAACTATGGTTCTAAAATGTTGAGTACAATATCCATTTAATATGGATTTCCTCAAATTTATCAGTTCTAAATTAATTCAAAAACAAAAAAATAAATCAAAAATGATAGTAGAAGTTTGAAGTAAAACATCAAATTAAGACTAAAACTAATCCCGTTTTCACCATGCAGTACAATTTAAGATCCAGTCTTATAAAAAAATGAAAAGAAATAAATTTTTCTTTCTAAATGGTAGAATACTAATAACGTTTCAATTAATAACTCACAATTTGATAAAAATATTCTTGATAATTGAAGAACGAGTATTTCTTGAAAATTGAAGCAAATTATTAAACTACCGTGAATATGTATAATTTTTAGTGAAATACTCAAAAATAAATGAATGTTACTGAAAATTGAGAAATGAAATAAAACAAGCCCTATTCAAAATGAATATTACTTCAAATTATGAGCTAAAAATTAGTAGAACTTTTCATGAATTACATGAACAGCAAGAAATCTTGTAGCTTAATCTTATTTCAAATTAAATGTATCTCTAGTTTTATGAACAATTCTCTAACTTGTTCATTTTCTTAGACTATAAACGTATATCATACTTGGTCAAAAACAAAAATACACTCTTAATGGATAACATAAGTTTAAATGTTTCTATGAATAATAACAATCAAGAGAGAGCTCTTCTTATCTACATAATACACCTCAAGAACTTTACCTATTTTACTTGCAATTTTGTCCAGAATAAGTAAGCAATTCGACAACTTTGAAATGACCTGGAAATTTCACATAATATCAATGGGATCAGTGAATAACACTCTCAATTAATAAATTGATGTATCCCTTTCTTGAAGCAAGATTGAATGGAAATTGACAACAATTCAAAGGTTTTAAAAATCAATTCATTCAGATCTTTGTAATTGGAAATAATAAGACTTTTTGTATTACTTAATGTATTGAGTAACTTTGTATACTTGATGTATTCCTCTTTCTGAAATATGAAGCAGGATTGACTGGAAATTGACAAAAATTTAAAGGTTTTAAAAATCAATTCATTCAGATCTTTGTAAGTAATTGGGAATAATAAATGATTAATATTCAATAATATCAATATTGAATACGTTATCATTGTCAATAATATCATAGTATAATCGGTGTCAATGACTTGCTTGCTTGATATCATATCTTGATCCATAATTTAAACTCTCAAACTCAACATAAAATGCATCAGTAATAAATAATAATGGTTTTATAATAAGAGAACTATGGGGAAAATGGTTTATGACCAGCCCAAAAGAATGTATTATTCAGAATTTCATGAATGGTTGTTGAAAGTAATTATATGTATCATTACTTTTTTCAATTATTATTTTATTCTAGACTATTATCATTCATTTCTATTACTAGAGAAATGAATGAATGCTCTAGTAAGGATTAACTCATGATATTCCAATCATATTCTCATTGTGAAATATTATATACAAAAGGAAAGAGCCTAACATATATAACAATATCACGAAGATGCAGGATTTTTATGAATGAAACTTATATTGTCAATTTCGATTACTAGTGAATTTACAATCTCGATCCAGGATTAGTCTATTCGTTACATGATAATAAACAAATAATTATTATTGCTAGTTTTTGAAGAAACAATAGATACAAGATCCTAGGATGAAATACAATCAAGAAGCTCCAAATTGGATCAAATTGGGAATGGAGCAGGGTGATGTCTTCTAAAAATATTATTTTTTCGATCTAGAACAAATTAAATGGGTTTAGAAAAATGTGCGCCCTATTTTAACTGATAATATTACTAGATCTAGAATAGTCAATAGTTCAATAATTATATGCTTTCAGCTATAATTTGGGGAACATGATCTGAGAAAATCTTATATAATACACACTTCAAAACACAGATCTTGTACGAGATGTTTATTCTTCTCCAATATAAGACTAATTTTATTAGATTCTAATGTACAAAAAGTATTGGAAACATAGAAATAAATGATTTAATAGATAAGCTAATATTCTAGAGTAAAGGCAAAGTCTAGATTCATATATGGGTGCAGTAGATCTATTTTTGATTTTATGATGAATGACATGTAAAATGTATTTACTTATTATTTAATATATAAAATGTAGTAGGCTTACAAATCATTGAGTAAGCTAGTGAGTTAAAGATTCACAAATTATACAATAATTTAAGTATATTAACCTTGAAAAATATTCAAGTCAATACATGGGGACAACAATATATAACTCTTGTAGTACTGTTGTAGAATACATAATATTTTGAGCTCAAATGAACAACCTCCCAAAGTATTCACATTACTAATAATAGGACTGTGAAAATAGAAAATACTAAAATTCCATACAAAAAGATGCAATATATCTATGAACTTTGGGCCTTTCAGATGTGGACAATAGTTCAAGTTAAGCTTTAATACTTGAGTTCAGTTAAGCTTCAACTCAAAAATCTCGTTCAAATATTAAGCTGCAACAGGAAAAGTGAAGGAGATATGGATAAACTCTGATGAATATAATTAATTATTATAGAAATAAATATAATTTGCAATCGGGGCCGAAAATAGTAAATTTGCAATTTTATATTTAATATCGATTTTCAAAAAATGATTATTCCGTGTATATTATTGTAGAAGAGGCAACTGGTATTAAAACATTATTACTATAATATAGTAATTGGATAATCATGAGTTTATCTACTATGAATTTGGATTTGATTGCATTATTGTAACTTATTGAATCTGTAATCTACAAGTCATTAAACCTTGAAGGTTTATGGAGAGGAAGCAAGGTTTCCCAATCACAGAATAATGTATTGGTTCACTACAACATGTTTAAAGAGTCAATAAATTGAATTTGTCATTTATTTGAGTCATATATCAGTTACTTAGTACCAATCTAGAGAGATTCAAGAAATGCTAACAGAGAAAACCTCTAAATATTTACTTTAGAGCCCCAAAATTTGATGAGTTCTAAAAAACCAACTCAGTAGCCTACTTTCAGATCATTATAATGATTACAAATAATAGGCTAGCTATAACGATTATCCAAACACCAGGAAATAGAATAAATTCCCATATATTTATATCATTACAAATATAATGTATGTGATTTGCAAATAAATAGTAATCTACTACATGTGTTCAATCTCTTCAAAGACATATTTTATAATGTACAATCCCTAAAGGCCTGATAATCTTAGTGCAATCGAATACCTCCTTCAAATTTGATCACGAGTGAGTTAAACTAGTTCTTTTTCTTTCAAGAAAACAGAAAAGTTCTTTTTCAAAACAGAAAACAAGTTCCTTTTCTTTCAAGAGAACAGAAAAGTTCTTTTTCAAAACAGAAAACAAGTTCCTTTTCTTTCAAGAAAACAGAAAAGTTCTTTTTCAAAACAGAAAACAAGTTCCTTTTCTTTCAAGAAAACAGAAAAGTTCTTTTTCAAAACAGAAAACAAGTTCCTTTTCTTTCAAGAAAACAGAAAAGTTCTTTTTCAAAACAGAAAACAAGTTCCTTTTTTCAAGAAAACAGAAAAGTTCTTTTTCAAAACAGAAAACAAGTTCCTTTTCTTTCAAGAGAACAGAAAAGTTCTTTTTCAAAACAGAAAACAAGTTCCTTTTCTTTCAAGAAAACAGAAAAGTACACATACCTTCTCGACAATACCATCCTCTATATTTTGTACAATTTATAATCCCTATAATAATCTTGGTATAATCGCATAAGTACCTGCTTGAAATTTGTTCGAGAGTTGATTCAACTAGTGTTATTTCTTTCAAAAAGAAGAAAACTACATACTTTCAATCTTTCGACAGAGTTATAGAGTTATCCTCTATAGCTCTACTACCACAAATAGAAAGTTATCCTTTATATGGGTTTGAATAATTTATAAACCCTATAAAATAATCTTAGTTCAATCGCATATCTCCTTCAAATTTGATTACGAGTGGATTTAAATGGCGTTTTTTAAACAGAAAACTATAAGCTTTCAATCTCCTTGAGAAAGTTATCGCCTATATTTTTTAATAATTCATGTATTTTTTCTCAAACACATTTCAATCTTCTTGGCAGATTTATCTTCCATATATTTTTGTTATTTATAATTTACAATCACTATAATATTATGATGTTAGTACAATCGCATACCTTCTTCGAACTTGACGACAAGTGGATCGACGGGGGGCGAAGAGAAGCTGAGGTCGTTCTCGAGAGTGCTGGGGTTGGGCCTCCTGAGGCCTCCCTCGTGTTTGTGATGACTGGTCGTGTCTACGGCGATATTTTTCGGTACTGAACTCACGCCAGAGCTCTGGGTGGTCATACCTGCACTCACGGTTGCTGTAAATTTATAATTAACTATCAGTAAACTAGAACATTATCATACAACTATCAAAAACAAAAATAATCCATAAATAAGGGTGCGTGCACACAGATTAATCGATTTTTATTATAAAATGCTAGGTTTCGACAGACTCAAAAGAACTCAATTGAGTTCTTACAGAGTTCTACAGAAAGCGGTCTTTGGAGGATAATTAGGCTCAACTCACACTTACGCGACTCAGGTCGAGAAGAGACTCGACTCTAGTCGAGAGCATGTGTTTCCAAATGGTGACACTCAGACCAATCGATTCTAGTCTCCGCGACGTCACCATTTGAAAACACATGTTCTCGACTAGAGTCGAGTCTCTTCTCGACGCATCATAAGTTTTCAAATTGTCACCATTTGACACTCAGACTAGTCGATTCTAGTCTCCGCGACCTCAAGACTGTGAGACTGAGTCGAGCGTCGACTCGACATGTTGGTCGAGCCTCGACTTGAGTTGCGTAGTACCGTGCATTTTTAATGAAAGTGAGGTTATGTTTCATGAAAGTGATGTTTTATCATTTTAGATAAGACAATAATACGAATTAGATAAGACACTATATTCATAATAATTATTATACAATTTGATACATGCTAATTAGTGAAGAATTGAATCTTATATTTTTAATAAAGTATGGTTAGAAAATAGAGTAGCATGGAACTGAAGTAGTGACAATGAGCGAAAAAGTCGTCATATTCTCGACTGGAGTTGTACGATCTGAGTCGAGGCTCAACTCACACTTATGCGACTCAGGTCGAGAAGAGACTTGACTCTAGCCGAGAGCATGTGTTTCCAAATGGTGAAAGTCGCGGAGACTAGAATCGACTGGTCTGAGTGTCACCATTTGGAAACACATGCTCTTGACTAGAGTCGAGACTCTTCTCGACCTGAGTCGCGTAAGTGTGAGTTGAGCCTTAGACATCCATATATTCAGTTCTACAGAGAGCGGTCTTTGGAGGATACATAGACAATCATCCTTATCTATACCTTTCAAAGACCGCTGGAACTCTGAACGCCAGACCGCTCTCTGTATACACACACACACACTTAAAGTACTCAATATGCCAGACACGTACATTGATACTGTCATATGGAAATCAGTAGTTGTTAATAGCTGAACTCGTGAATCCCAGTTCACAATGCTTTCATCAACACTAAACTGTGATTATTGTTCTGACTCATGTACTGTGATTATTCAGCGACAAACATGTAAGGTGGCTACTGTGAATTGGTAGTCTTTTTCCTGCAAGATCCAGGATCTTGTAAGATACACGCGCATGTTTGTTTACATCGTCTCTCGGCTCCCAGAACTATCAAGAAACCACTGGTGCCTCACTACCTCTGCTATCTACAGTCCTAATGTGATACAAGCCTTGGGGTATAATAATAATCGTATGGCTTTTATCATAGCCACCTCTAATACAAGGCCCTGGTCTACGATATTGCAACGTCGCAGTGTAGGCCTAGAATCTAATACATGATTGGTGAAAAAGATTTTTTAAAATACCAGTTGATCTTTTTCACCAATCATGTATTAGATTGTAGGCCTACATTGCGACGTTGCAATATCGTAGGCTAGGGCCTTGTATTAGAGGTGGCTATGCTTTGATTGGTGGGGAGTCCCTGACGGAAGTTCCACCTCGCCTGAATACATCATTTAAGCCGACAATGAACCTTACAACTGTCATAATTCAGCCGGGACCGATAGTTTAACGTGCCCATCCGATAACCTGTGAGCCTTGGGGTATGATCATGGATGCGTATACGTGTAAGTACACACTTGGTAATGCATGACCAATCGCGCAGATGAGAAACAAAATGTGGAAAGAGCAATAGGAACACTCACACTGAACGCGTGCACTTGCTGGTTGCGTTCAGTGTGAGCAGCTACAGACAAGTCACAACGTGTTTCAATGGCTCTTTCCAGATTTTGTTTCTCGGCTCATGCATGATCTGACGTGCACTTGCACATACACGCGTCCAATGTGATCATACCCTGGGAATAATAAGTGGATAGCTGACTGCTAGTCTGTTGTCCTAGTGTAATACCTGATAAGGTAAAGAAATAATAACTGATAGATGAATTATACGATATTGAAACTTTCAAAATTCAACAAAATATAGATTAAACTACTTACGAGTGTCTTTACTGACGCCATCGGTCTTTCCCTGATGTAGAAAAGGACAGTGCGGCTTACGGCATCCATTAGGCTGTGATTCCCAAAAACAGGGTATGACTTTTCTGTTTTTCTGCAATGTGATAAAACACAACATATTAGCTGAAAATTGTAAAACAATCCTAAAAATAAGTAGGCCTATAGCCTAATTGATTGTCTAGAAATTGTAAGGCTCAACTCACACTTACGCGACTCAGGTCGAGAAGAGACTCGACTCTAGTCGAGAGCATGTGTTTTCAAATGGTGACATCGCGGAGACTAGAATCGACTGGTCTGAGTGTCACCATTTGGAAACACATGCTCCTGAGCCGCATAAGTGTGAGTTGAGCCTTAAGCTGCGTACAGATATACGCGCCTCCAACCCGCTTCGCGCACGCTCCGCCCTCGTTCCTCCATCGCTCCGCCCCCGATCTGCAGTCACACCGATCATGAACGTTACGGGAGATGTTAGCTCTTCTCGCGTTCCACTCTTGCACCCCGGTCGATCATCAATCGCTCTGCTCGATTGACGTTCGGTTGCGGAGCAGAGCGAAAGTCTGTACGCACCTTAAGATTCAATTCCTTCTATAGTAGATGGAGGTTCAGATAGGGAAGTCAAGTCATCTTATATTGAATTTACCAAATTATTGCAAGACAAAAAAATCGTTGCCAGACGATGATTTAATAATGAGTTTTCATAATGATTGATATTAAATTTCATAATATTATTGAGCTAGTTGTTCCTTTCTCATTCATTCATAATACCTTTAAAACCTTCTGCTTCAACCACTACCCAAACTTGTAGGATCGATGACGTCATGAAATTAAATTTAAATACACGTAATATTATACAACTGTTTCGATGGCAGATAAAACAGGGACTACTTTTAATAAAAGTTCAAATCATCACTCATAAATAATTCATCCACATTATAATATGCCTTGTCACGAAGCAGCTTTTTATTTTTGACGCCATCGATCCCATATTATGGATAAGGATGCAGATTTAGGTATAAGGTATTTATTTATTTATTATTTTACAAAGGCTACTTTCTAGAAGTATTCTAAGCCTAGCTTCCTGCTGGTTTTCTTGAAGGCGGCCTCATCCAACTGCTTCACACCAGGAAGCAGAATGTGAAAGAATTTCAGGGCAGGGATTCTTCAACTGGCCTGTGATCGGTGGAGGCGTCTCTTGGAGACATTCAGTAGCTCAAGGCGCATATTGTGGTAGTGAATGACACTACGGGCAGCCAGAGTATACACAGGAGGATGTAATAGCTGAATACCGTCACCACACCTAGAGCAAAGATGGGCTTGCAGTGGGCAAGATGGTCGTTGTCTGTAGGTGCGTAGGCCTACAGATTTACGCGCCGCGAACACGAGCTATTCAATCAGCTGATGCCAAGGTTTTTATAATAAGCCAAGGCTGTACAAATACAGATATAATCAGCTGATGAAAAGTGAAGTTCGCGGCGCATAAATCCGTACGCACCTTGTTATAAATCTAATGATTCTCACAGTCTTCTTTTGCAGCCTCAGGACTACATGGAGTGACCCCACAAGAGCAATCCAATGATTCCAATGATGTGGTATTGGAAGAGAGCATGATAGATGATTACAAGATACCTCTAAGTCATTAGGCCCCTCAGGGTGTGAACACTCTCCTGAGATAAAATGTTAATCTTTTTCTTATTGAAATGAAATAAACGTACTATTTGAATACAATAAATTATGAATTTTTCTCACCTTCAGCAGCATATGCCTGTACTGACATCTCAGGTTGTTACAATTGCCTGTTTTCCAGTTGGTGCAGACGGTCTCGCAGCCCAAGGCCAGCTCCTCATGTCGGAATGGGCACTCACGTCCCTGTTAAAATAAATTTCTCATTTAGGTTGACACTTGTTCACAAAAAAAAACATTCTGAGATTTGTATCAACCAGTTAACAGCACAAAACTTGACAAATCATATAATTTTAATACAAACCTTTAAATTTTTGAATGGATTTAATCACGAGATCAAATTACAAGAGCAAGTAGCCTAAAAACTAAATTAAGAGTTAGAACTTGGGAAAGATACGGTAAACAAGATTTTAGGTCTTAAAACTTTTCATTACACTGTTGAAAACCTATCCAATGGTGGCATTTTTCAAGGTATCTAGGCTCACATATTGTGATTTGGATACTAGGCCTATCAAGCTCTTCAAAAGGAGCAAAAAAACCAACTTAAAACTTGAGAACAAGAATCAAATCAAGTAAGTAGTCAACATAATTTATGAACCAAGAACTAAATCGGGTAAGAGCTTAGTTAGAGATAACTTACTTAGGTACTTAGTAAGAGCTAAGTTAAATCTGAAGTAAAATCAAGTAAAAGAAATTTACATTCTTATGAAGATGTTAACTTTTATCTGATGAAAAAATTATATAGGCCTAGGCCTCAACAACAAAATGAAATTCTTACCTTAAAACAAGTTGAGTAGTAGTAGAAATAGCAGTCGTCTAGTTTCTTGTTGGCCATGGTTCAATTCTCATTTAATATTTATTTGTAGGTCTATTTCAAGTATCTCTGCAAACAGAAGAAAAATACAAAAATAAAAGATAATAAAGTTTGAAAAAGTAATAAAGTTTATAAGTGGTGCTACATATGGTAATTCAATTAAATTCTAGAGTTTGCAACAGCTTTCAAAATTCGAGCATGGTAACAAACGTTACCCAATAACTTAACCCAGTTTTTTGATCCATATGGCTTTACAACTCTAATAATAAATTGCAGTATTCTATAACTATAAAAATTTTCTGTATATTTGAAAGACTACTTCAATAAATCTAGAAAAGTTTTAATGATTCTTTTCTAGATTTTATCTTCAAAATCTAATTTGGGATCTAGCCTATATGGTCAATGTGACTTCAATGAAACAGACTACTTATTTAATGAAGAAGAATAAACAGCACGTAAATATGAAACAAAAGAATAAAGAAAGTAATAACTTACCGAAATATTTACAAGCTAGAAGAAATAAATTGAAACACTCCTACAAACAAGACAATAATGTTACGTTAATATCAAGACATCAAACATCCATTTTTCTTGGAATTTGGAAAATGGTATCGAGATCGAGATTTCTAATATCGACTGTTGATAGTAGGCCTTCATGATCACGATAGAGGTAAATAAGATACCAATGTAAATCACTATTTTCTGCAAAACTTTGGAATAATTAGATTTGAGTAATATTCAATCAATTTAGAAATTATTATGAATAATGTAATTGGAATTCATTCTTTCATTTTTTTTTATATTTATCGATTAGCACACAAATCGCAACTTGTACAACTGCTCAACGGAACGAACATTGAACGAACATGCCGGATTCTGAAGTAAAGTGTGAATTTAGGTTAAAATTTGATTTTGTTTGTACTTTGTAATTCTCAAGAGATTTAGGTCTTTGTTCTGTATCAAATAAGTGCTAATTCACATTATTTCAAATATGTTGTCATCAAAGGTGAGATTTATATCAAACTATATTAATTTATTACATTAAGTTACCACTAAATTTACAAAACTAATTGCTGCCTGAAATTGCACCTTGGTGAGCATTAAAACGTAGAATGATTTCAATAAAATGATAATACTAAAAACTAAACTGTAATATAAGTCTTAGTGGTAAAAAAGTCACGCTTAAGTGTAATACAAAAATAGTTTAGACATTTTTATCTTGATTCTCCACGAACAGATTATTGCTAGTTTTGAATTCATCTTACCGGCCCGGTATTTGTTTATAGTTGATACACAAATGGTCTTTTGGCGTTTGCGTCCCTTATTAGCTACTTAAATCCCTCCAAAACGTTTCGGCCAGTAGGTTCATACTTCATAGCTGCCAACTTTCTGGTACGGTAGCTAGTTTTAGAGCTTGGCAGATAGATGGGCCAAGCCAGACCGAGTCCTTTCCAGCCTTTTGTAAGGCTCATCCATCCTTTGGTAAGGCTTATCCAGCCTAGGGCCAGACCATATCAGGCGTCAACTCATTAGTCAATCGGGCAGCTTTCTGCCCTGCCGACACTGTATACGCCTGAAAAAACATCTTATGCCGCAGCCACATGTTGGTCCAGCCTGGTAAAGGCTCTACCTAATCCTTACGAAGACCAGCGCTGGCAAACCACCAATCCACACACTGGAGCTGGTCGACATTGGCCTTCATTGGGCCAACAAGTGGCTGCGGCATAATAAATGGTCTTGCCCCAAGTCTCTCTGGCCTCATATGGGTCGATGATGAAGAGGCAATACAATCTATGACTAACCTCCATCTTGATCTTAGTTTCTATTATCAAGTTTTACATTTTGACGCAGTCTATCCAGCAAGTCCTTTAATGAATCAACTCTAAAGAGTGTGTGAGAGAGAGAGTGTGAGTGAGCAGATAGGAGAAACATTAGAGAAAGAGTGAGAGAGCGAAGAGGAGAAACATGAGAGAGAGATTACTGAATTACTGATGTTTTGCCTGGTTACAAGCTTCCCCACACTGCATGTGTTCTGTAAAGTGTCTAAAATATAACTTATAGAGTGTGAAGGCTGTGAAAATCTTCTCTTCCACAAGGTGCACAGTGAGCAAATCTCTCACCAGCACAAGGATCCTCAGGCTATGTTAATTGAGTGATTAAAAGTTAAGGCCATGTCTACAAATTCAAATTCATTTTATTGAGCCAAAAAAGAACATACAGGCCAAGTCAAAACATAAAAATAGACAGAATAACAATGTAAAATTAAAAATTTAAGTATATAACAATGGTAAGAATACATTTATAATACAACAGCAGAGTTCAAGTGTCATCATTCAGAAATTCATCTACACTATAGTAAGCCCTATTCACTAAGTATGCATAGAGTTCTCTTTTAAAATTTATTGATGGGGCATATAAACATTTTGGTAACTTTTTAAACAGTCTCAAACCAATTACACTAGGACTTTTGTCAGAGAATCTCAATCTGTGGTGATTAATAAATGGGTCCCCATTGCCACGAGTAGAATAACCATGAACATCACAATTCTTTTTCAATGATTTTATCTTATTAACAATGAATAATACTACTCTGTAAATATAAATACATGGAAAAGTGAGTAATTGTAGTTCTTTAAATGCATTCCTGCACGATTGATTGTAATCCAGGTTTGCCAAGTACCTCACTGCACGTTTTTGTAAAATGAATAATTTCTGACAGTTTAAACCAGACGTACTTCCCCAAAGTTCTACGCCATATACCAGGTGAGTGTAAATGAGAGAGAAGTACACACACCTAGCAATATCTCTATTTACAAATCTTACCATATACCGTAATACAAAGAGACCCCTGCTAATCTTACCAGCTACTTTATCAGCATGCTCATTCCATGACAATCTTTCGTCTACAGTCAAACCAAGTAAATCTACTGCATTAGCATTTTTAATAGCATTATCCCCTATCATGACTAAAGGCTCGATTGGACAGACTACATTGGGCCCGTTCTGTGTACATGGAATGTGGTAAATTGTCCGATTCACAATTTACCAGGTAAAAAGTTCCGCGTTCCATGGGAAGAGTTTTGACAGATTCTGTACCAGAAACTAGTTCCAGTTCCAAAATCCTGCCCCACAGTCGAAGCGTGGTAAATTGTCTGACCTGGTACAGTTCCAAATATCTGAGCTCTCATTGGTCGATTATTGTAGTCTGCTTGCTTCTCTGCGCATGCACTGATAGTTGGTTTGTTTACCATAGCATAGCCATAGAATACATAACCAACAATATGATGTTTGTTAACCATTCATTAAATGAATTTTTCTCTATAGAAAATTCGAGAGTAATGGAATAAAAGAAATGCACACTTTTCTAGACGGTAAGTTTGTAAAACAGCCTTTCTTAATTCACGCAGCTAGTAAACGACACATTTTAGTGTAAATCAACTTTATATGTGCGCGCCAAAAGCTTGAACCAACGATTTTGAAATGGCGTTCCATGGGAACATTTTGCACTAGTCACGTGATGGAACAATTTACGATTGGAACTGGAACAATTTACTGTACACAGAACGTACACATTGGCTTGAAACGATCTGGCAACTTTTCGGAGTTAGAAAAGGATAGCGCTATCTGCATCGTCAAATGATAGACAAGGATAGTGCTATCTATTTTGTCAAATAATAGCAGAGACAAGAAATATATGCTTATCCTTTATCTATGATAATAGACAAGGATAGCAACACCAATGTTAATCAAATACTGCCTATATAACGTATACCTCACTTTGTCTAAGCACAGTATACATACAGTACGGAAACTTGGCTTGTACCCTGACGCTAAAATCCGCCATCTTGTTAGGAAGCGCCGCATTGTAATAGTATTGATGGTAGGTTCGGATCACTCTAATGTTCCGGATCAATTGATCTCATTCACTGCCACGAGCCAATCAGAAAATCAGGATTGGAACTTCCCAAGGTCACGTGACGTGTTTACTATTGGCGTCATGTAAGAAGCATTGGTTAGAGAGGCGATTGATTACAAGTTTCCATTCTGTACTTATTCTGTGGTCTAAGCATATTACGGTACGTTAACTGAATTATGAGTATCATATCAAAATGAATTGCCATAAGTAACTCCCTTGTGAAGGAAACCCTCAATTTCTCATTATGACATTGTAATAATTCTTATTGATGTAATTTCAGGTACTCTCACTGGCCAGAAGACTGCCCACACGTGTAATCCAATCAAGAAGTTTAGCCGATGACTCCGATTATGCTCCACGTGTAGAAAAATGTAAGTAACTTTCAATAATCTAGATAAAATAGAGACATTTCAATCATTTAGCACCAAAATTATATAATCTACTCCCTGCAAACTTTAAACAGATTAATCATCCTAGGAAGTTCAAAACAATAGTACACAATTGGTTGATGAGCAAAGGAAGACAGAACATAGAAAACATTATTTCAAACAACAACTAACCACCTAATGACTTACTAAAAACTAACTAATTAATAATACGCACAAAAAAACTAACAAAACCTACTCTAGAACATGGTACGCCATAGTGGAGTAGGTCAATTTCCACACAGAAAAATCTAAACAAGTAGAGGACACATTATAAGAATTTTTGTAACTAACTATTGTATGTAATATTGTAATTTATCTAATATTTTGTGTAATTGATGTTGTAGTTTTAGTTTTTTTGGGAAATAAACATTTTATTCAATCTTCATTAGTAATAAATAGTAACTCATCTATACTATACTAAAGGAAAGAACTGGCTTATACACGTACCGGGTAGAACATTCACGAATGACGCATCATCACATCTGAACTACTTGAAATTTGCATATAGATTTGTAATTTACCGAGGATGGTTGAAGGTCTATTTCTAGTGCTTCAA
Source organism: Nilaparvata lugens (assembly GCF_014356525.2). Taxonomy (NCBI): domain Eukaryota; kingdom Metazoa; phylum Arthropoda; class Insecta; order Hemiptera; family Delphacidae; genus Nilaparvata; species Nilaparvata lugens. Next base: position 4,915,386 of record NC_052515.1, read on the forward strand.
GATTTCACTACGTCAAGTTTTCAGTTTGTCTAAATTAAATACAGTATATTTGTGTTTTGAACAGACTTGCGGAGCACAAGTTACCTGCTAATATAACATAATTGTGAACTATTTACCGAGTAAACTTGAAGAATTCGATCAAATTTTCAATTTTCAAAATTAAATTGATTTTGTTTTCAGCTATCAACCATGTGACGCTATTGGGAAGGGTGGGAGCAGACCCCCAAAAGAGAGGGACAGAACAACATCCTGTGGTCGTTTTTTCACTAGCAACTAACACAAACTACAAGTACGATTCAGGTAAAAACCTTTCATTTTCAATCATGTTTCTTATTGTTCAATGCCTGCTATATCAACCTACTATTTATGCTCTAACGCAGGCCGGCCTCGTTTATGCTCTTTTTTCGATCTGGTGCTATCTGAATACTCTGACAACGGACTTGAGCCAGCCAAGTCACTCGGTATTTGATCTCTTTTGGATTCTATTAAAATTTCATAACCTGCTTCTGACTATAGCCTTGGGCATTGTAATTCATATTTTGTGTGAAGAAAACCACAAAATAACAAAATTTAACATAATATTTTTATAAAATAACTTGATTAATTCAATATTAAGTGATTATTAAGTGTTATATTTAATATAGTTTGGTGTTATAATTTCTCTAAATTCAAAATGTTTAACTTATATATTTTTGGACATTTTATTAATTTATCAAAATTTGGGAATGGAATAGTTTTGGGCCAAACCTGTTGTTTTTTCCTAATCATATTTATATGATTTGTGATTCTGTCCTAGAAAATGAATAAAACCATGCAAGTTTGAATAGAACATGAACATAACAGTCATTCAGAGTCACTTCACAAGAAACCGTGAGAGTATATATATTCCAATATGCAGACTTGAAAAGTCTAAGTCGAGCTACCCTGTGATAGGCTACAAATTCGATAACTTGCTACCAACTCAAGTTCGATCTTTGCCAAATAAACGTTTTCTCCAAGTACTTAGATCCTGGTTGATTGTGAATTCATTTTATTCTGTGGAGGAATTCATTACTGCTGATCACAACACCATAGTCTATTTAATTTAATGTGATTTTTTGACTATTTCCCAATATCTGGAGACCACTAAATTGTCTGATCTAATTGTAAATTTGCTTTGATTCCAATGTAACTTATCTGTTTTATTTATTATTGTCTATTGCTTTTGTTGTACCTGTGCAATTTATTGTTTGTTTCTTTAATGTTATTTTGGACTAAAATTTTATAAAAACTGTACACGTGAAATTCTAAACTTTGTCACCTAAAAATTTGGAAGAAAAGTAGCACAAGGACTACGTTATTATTCATCTATCAATGTTTATTTATTTATTTATTCAATCATTCAGAATTATAGTTACAGAAAAGTACCACAGGCTAACTTACGCCCAAAACGGTTTCAATTCTAATTTATACAACAGTCCAAATGTAGCTAGAGGTTATAAGAGTCACTTCAAAATTCTTCAATTACACAAGAGTTACTACATTAGTCTCATTTGCATTGTAAATAAATAAATAAATGTGAATTGTGACATGGCTATATGTAACTTCTATGTTACTTCCATCTGTGTGTTCGGCTCTAAGTAGATGTAATTTTATTGCCAAAAACAACTACAATTTTAATTAGATTGCACAAAGTATAAGTAATTGAAACAGTTGTCATTTGATCATTTCAAATTAATGTATCTCTACTGTGTAATAATTATCTCAAATATCCAATGAAAGCAGTATAAAAGAACTAAGGACTTCTGCTAATGCAAATATTGACCAAAGAACTAAACAGCCGAAGGAAATTTGAAGAATGAAACCGTCCAAAAAATGTTGGTCAATATTTGCAGTAACAGAAATCCTTAGTTCTATCTATATAGCTGTAATTGGATATTAGAAATAATCATTATACAGTAACAATAATAATACTGAGGGTGATGCCCACATAAGCTCATAAGCTTGTGCGTGGGTAATGAGTTAGAGGGATGATGATTGAGACATAACGACTACTTTTTTAGGTAATCGAGACCGAAGGTTTATCGTCTCCTCCGAAAGACGGAGGAATAATATTGTGGCAGTTGGTTAAACTGCAATTTATAATAAAATCTTCCATATTGAATGAAAAAGATTAAGAAATCTTTGGATTTTGACAATTTCTTGGTCTTTTTCATTCAACATGAATAATTACTGTACCACAATATCAACTTCTCAACTACACAAAAAGTGAAAATCTTCCATCTTTGATGATATATTCTGATTATTTCTCAACAGGAGACTTCGGGCAAAAGACAGACTGGCACCGCATCTGTGTGTTCAAGCCGTCTCTCCGCGACACAATCTACAGCTATCTGAAGAAGGGCCAACGGGTGCACGTGACCGGACGACTGTCGTATGGCGAAATCAGGGACGAGCAAGGCACCGCCAGGACTGCGACATCCATTATCGCCGATGACGTCATATTCTTCCAGACAAACTCGGCCGAATAGAGCTGGATTCGCCTTAAGCTGCGTACAGACTTACGTGCCACTAACACGCTTCCGTTCAGCTGATATACAGAAGCTAATGATTATATTTGTACAGACAGATTTTGGTCCAGTTGTACAAAAGCCTGTTCAATTTTAAACATGATTTAATTCCATGAGAACGAACACGCTTTCAATCAGCTGATGTACAGCTGATATACAGAAGATGATGATCATATTTGTACAGAAAAATTTTGGTCCAGTTGTGCAAAAGCCTGTTCAATTTTAAACATGATTTAATTCCATGAGAACGAACACGCTTTCAATCAGCTGATGTTCAGCTGATATAAAGAAGCTAATGATAGCCAATGATCATATTTGTACAGAAAAATTTTGGTCCAGTTGTACAAAAGCCTGTTCAATTTTAATTCCACGAGAGAAGGGTTTTCTGATAAGAAATCTTCTATGATTGGTTCTCGTGGCATTTAATCGGCATTAGTTGATAGAATTTTGTGCAACAAGGTGTAAGATACAGACATAATAGACATAGCATCATCTGATGGAAAGCGAAATGCGCGTGTTTGTGGCGCTTAAGTCTGTACGCAACTTAATATACCAGTATCAGTGAAATGTGGGAATTCAGCTGAGTGGGTGTAACCTACTCCGAAGTAAGACTCAGCTTAAACTGTGAGCATTGAAATAAATAATAGGATGCTGATAGTTGGACGCGATCCCCTATAAAGCTGGATTACCACGTATCATTGCCAGGGTATGTCTCCAGTACAGTGAGAATATTATTCCTATTAGTTCTAATGGGAATCTTCACACTCAGCACAACCGAGCCAGTATGAATAGTCAAATTGAATAGAACATAGTTTATTTTCTTTAGACATAGATACAAAGGAAGGCTAAGCCTCAACTCACTTACGCGACTCAGGTAGAGAAGAGACTCGACTCTAGTCGAGAGCATGTGTTTCCAAATGTTGACACTCAGACCAGTCGATTCTCGTTTCCGCAACGTCACCATTTGAAAACACATGCTCTCGACTAGAGTAGAGTCTCTTCTCTCGACCTGAGTCGCGTAAGTGTGAGTTGAGCCTTAGTGTGTGTTATTTACACATTGAGCGTATATGTGCAAGTGCAAGCTTGGTTATGCATGAACAAGCGTGAGGATGAGATACAAAAGTTGAACAGAGCAATAGGAACACTCACACTGAACGCTTGCACTTGCTGGTTGCGTTCAGTGTGAGCAGCTACTTGTAAGTTACAACGTTTTTCAATGACATTTTCCAGATTTTGTTGGTTTTCGGATCATGCATGATCTGACGTGCACTTGGACTTATACGCATTCAATGTTATCACATCCTTACATTCAAAGTTTCAGGAGGTATCTACCTTCATAAGTCTTATTATAACTTATTGGAATACTATTCTCACTGTACGGGACATGTTCACTGATACTGATATGTTAGAATCTAGTTTTATAGTGTCCACTTTTGACTGGTGTGTACTGAATAGTCAACCGTAGTTGTAAATCGATTAGTTTACCATTAATTAGGATAAGGTTAGGTTTATTTGTGCATTTGAATTACTGTACATGGAATTACAAGTCTATATTTTAGGGTGTTTGTGCACAGAGAGCGGTAGAAGTGGTCCAGGAGTAGGCTATATAGATATTAAATAAAAAGACTAAGAAATTGTCAAAAACCGCAGATTTTTTATAGTTAGAAAGACCGGTTCGGTTGTTACACCATTGTCAAACTCTGATAAACAGAATCTCTTTATCAGAGATTGATAATGATGTAACAACCGAAACCGGTCTTTTTAGATATCAATAAAATCTGTGACTATTGATAGTTAGAAAGACCGGTTTCGGTTGTTACACCATTGTCAAACTCTGATAAACAGAATCTCTTTATCAGAGATTGATAATGATGTAACAACCGAAACCGGTCAACAAAATCTGTGGTTTTTGACAATTTCTTAGTCTTTTTATTTAATATGAATAATTGCCACAATATCAACTTTTCAACTAAACAAAAAGTATATAGATATTCATATATGAATAATTGAGTATCATTGTATTAATAAATTAATAATATCTATGCCCTTCTAAGGTCGCTAGAAGTGGAAACACAGAGTGGTAGAAGCAGTATTAGGAGGATATAGATATTCATGTATCCATGCTCTTTTAAGACAGTTGGAACTCGGTACGTCTGATCGCTCCCTGTGTGAACACACCCCAAGTTAGAGGACATCTCCCTTGATGGATTGCCATCAAGAAAGTTGCGAATGTGTACTCACCCCAAGTTAGAGGACATCTCTCTTGATGGATTACAAAGAAAGTTGCGAGTGTGTACTCACCCTAAGATAGGGAACATAGTCTCTCCTTATAGATTATCTAGAAAGTTGCGAATGTGTACTCACCCCAAGTTAGAGGACATCTCTCTTGATGGATTACAAAGAAAGTTGCGAATGTGAACACACCCCAAGTTAGAGGACATCTCTCTTGATGGATTACAAAGAAAGTTGCGAATGTGAACACACCCCAAGTTAGAGGACATCTCTCTTGATGGATTACCAAGAAAGTTGCGAGTGTGTACTCACCCTAAGATAGGGAACATAGTCTCTCCTTATAGATTATCTAGAAAGTTGCGAATGTGTAACAGTTGACAATAGAATAGTTGTCTAGTGAAGATCTGTTGTTCAGTATTAAGAGTGATCGTCTTAGGGTGCAAATATGGTGGAGCGGCGAAGGTAGCTTGAATATTGAGAGTGTTGAATTTAAATGGAGGCGAATAGTAGAGCTGTATGTTTCGACCCATTTCAATACATGTATTACATTTAACAAGCTTGAAGCTACCTTCTTCGCTACACTATGTTTTCACCTTCAAGTGAAAAAATGTGAGTGATTATACCTGAACAAAATTATTTGAGAGAGGAGTATAATATTATTTGTATGTCTATTCGTATTAAGAAATTTGTAAGAAGAAAACAAGGGATTTAGGATTGTTACAGTGACCCTGTAGAATGAGAACTTGTTTACAAAATTCAACATAATGTATAATTTTTATTACCTTTTTTGAAATTATGTTTCTGTAAAAAATTCTCTAGTTACTCCAGTGCTAGTCGACCTTATTTACAAACAGATCTTTCTCATACTAAATAAAAACCTAAAAAATGGTTTGTAGAATACAGAATGATTTTTTTCCGCATAATCAAACTTGAAATCATTGTTATAATCGGAAATGGCTTGGTTTTTTTGTAGGATTGTTATTAGCTGACAGCTTTCTAGTTTAAAATTACTTTGGTAAGATATAGAAAAAATAGTAATTGTATATTTAGAAATCGGTATTAATTTAGAAAACAGGTTCCATTCTGATTTTTGTCGTAAAGAAATGATTTTGTTAATTATCAGTAAAAAAGTATTTCATACAAATCCTATGGATACGAAATAAACTGTTTTCCCAAATGCCATAAGACCATTTTACCATTTGTAATTTTCTATTATCTATCATAATTTATAATAATATCTGCATTAGAATTATCATGGTTATTGACAAAAATCTCAAGTTTTATGCCTGATGGATTTAATTGGATTTTGATGTTGTCTGTATCTTATTTGAAACATTACTTTATTTTTTATCTTCTACACATATCTTCCAAATTATTATATCTATCTTGGTTTTGTTATCACTCTACTTAAATTGTTGTGCGCATATATTGATAAACAACAGGTTACCTCATTGTATATTTTTGTATGTCTTTTTTATACTTTACTCACATTGAGAATAAAATTGTTGTGTGATTCGATTCTTTTTTGTTTTTGATTTTTCCTTTAAACATTGTTTGATGAGGGTTGAAGTGAATGGTTGTTTTCACACTTACTGATTGTCGGCCGATACTCAAAACTGTCCTCTGATAGGCAGAGAATTAGCTAATCAGAGCACAGTTCTGAGTGTCGGCCAACAATCGGTAAGTGTAAAAATGGCCAATGTCTCAACATAGGGCCGTCTGCGCAATAATATCGCCCTTCTAAGATTTAAAAAGGCAGCTATATTCAATTCATAATTTTATAATCAGATCAGGCAGAGAATTGGCAACGCTCTTCTCCTATCTTTCATCACTGCCATTATAACGTGGACCTTACTATAGTGTAATGAGCGCAATAAGAAGCAATGCCCCATATTCGCTTGGACACCTGGTGATTCACTGGTTGCTGAAATTGTTGGCTGAATGTAAAATATTAGCTTGTATACTACTACACCAAATTAAGAAGTCACTATCTAGTCAAAATATCGCTATTAATTGAGCTTTCTACTTCATAAATTGACTAGTGAATGTGAAGGTAATGTAGTTTTAAAGCACGCTGTATACAAATACCGTACATAGGCAGTGGCTTATAGCTGCCGGTTAATTTTTAATATTGATTAATTCCACAAGAACCAGAGAAGCCTTCTTATCAAAAAGGCCTTCTCTGATTGGTTCACTAATATCAATCACCGTTAAAATTTAACCGGTTTTTGTGTACCGGGGCTAGGAGTTAGAAATGTGTGGTGTGCGGAACTTAAAATATAATGTACATGACATTTTCCCCCAGCAAATGGAAGCCTTAATGACAGTGGATGCAATTATTGTCTGTGTGCAGGATGCATGAGGAAATAATTTTCAATTACTAGATTGCTAAAATTACTATTTATTGAGGCATTTAAATTAAAGAATAAATGATTAACCGGTACCTCCCAAAAGATAAAGGCATGACATAACCTCACTTCAGTACAGATGACAGAATGAGAAAAGCAATGCCATCACGATCTGACATGAAAATAAATTCGTGGTCACGGGAATATATAAAAATATAAATGTATTGATAAACAACAATTATATTATATACCGTAAGTTATTGAATTTTAAATTTCACTCTTAATAATATTTCAATAAACAAATTATCAACATTGAATAATTATTTTTTGAAAACTTTTTCAATATTTTTAAAAGTTGTTGCAGGTGGTCTTGGAGAATTCATTGCCATTTTTTAGAAGTTCAATTCAATTGCGCTTTGATAAGATATCTGTACTGAATAAAGAGTTTTTGTTTTGTAGTTCTATATTAAAATTTATATTAAGTTTCTTATTCTGTGAATTATGTAAGTTTTATAATAGTTTTTATTACTGCTTAATTTCAAATGATTAAAATGATGTAGGTTTAGCATTCTTATAAAACAACTTTCGTGTCTTCGGGAACTTTATCGTTGGTGATTTATGAAAAATTACTTTATTTTCTTTATAATAAATATGTTTTCATATTTCAATTTTGAATAGAATTTTTTTAACAATAACTAAACTAATTTTATATAAGTTGATAAATAGAAATCTCAACTGATTCAAAACTTTTACAATACGGTAATAATTTCAGAATTTATAGACTGGTAATTTGCAAGAGGAAACTTTTATTTCGGTTGTTTTCAGAACGGAATTATAGGCTATACTTTTTCTCATAACATAAGCCATAACAGCATAAATGAATTCTATCATTTCTTTTCAATTTTTATTATCGACTGACAAACAACTTTTAAAGTGGGTACCTACCTAGCTTCTTTTGGCTGTTATGGGATCGCGGAATTGAAAATGTCAGGAACTAAAAAGGTCATGGCAGCTCCAATTCCTTGTTCCCATGACAGCTAGTGAAAGCTTTCATTGTCCCTTAGTGCAGGCTGCTTTAACTTTTTTGTAAGTCAGTAATAAAAATTAAAAGAGTTCCTCAATTATTTATTTATGCCATGATGCAGCGTGCTTGTTACATAATATATATATAAATACAATTATTTCATTAAAATTTAATATAAACTACCACGGCCTGCCTATTCCAACATATTCATAGGATGACATTTTTTTCAATTTCAGGATGGGTAACTCTACTTCATCTTCTAGCTCCGAGGACGAACAGGATCAACAATTAAATATTCTACAAAGGTAAATAAATAAAATTCCTAGGTGTTTCACAATCCTAAATCCCTAAATAAGTTCTGCTACTGATTGGGAAAGTTTATTTCCTATGCATTTATTTGCGGTTGTAGAACTTGCAAATTAATTTAAGGGTCGACAATTTAAATGATCAATCCGACAAAATATAAAATTTGGCATCTTTCCAGGGCATTTCATACCTAATATATGTGTTTTTGGACAAGGCTTCTTATGTTTAAATATGAATAATATGGATTTTAAAAGTTGAACGAACTTCCTTTCAATTAAATTCTGATTACGGTAGCCTAGGTACTTAATTTCACTTTAAAAATATCAAGTATTTAGAAAATCTCAACAATGTTTTTTTATGTTAAAACTTTCCAAAGTGGTTTCTCAATGTAGACAGGCTATTACAATTATTTTATTTTTTCGCATTTCATCAATTAGGCTACTTTTATGATTTGAGGCTGACGACTTTATGTTGAACTATTTTGAGCATGGAATGAAGGCTAAGTTTGAGGATTATTGAAGAAAAAGCTGATATTTTATTGTTTCATTCAATGAATAAATCCACAAAACTTAATTTAGAATTCATCCAAAATCCACAATTTTTTCAAAAATCGTTCAAATTATTCCTATATGTTCAATTTTTCCTGCTTAATTCAACATCTCTGAATTATTTGTTTCCAAAATTTCACATCTTATGTTTTTGCGAATTATACATTTATTATAAATATTTTGTATTATTGAATTCCTGTGTCTCTCTCTGCAAGATTCTACATATTTTGTTGAATTTCTGTGTTTTCTCTGCAAAATTCTACATATTCCATCGATTTCTAGTGTTTTTTCTCTATAAAATTGGATATCTTATCAATAACCTGATGTGGTTTTCTTTTTTCAAATGTAGCATTTTAGCAATTAATGTAAATTTTTATGTATAATATATATGTAAACTATACGTATTTTTAAATATTTGACATAGTTTACCAAGATTGACCTAAAAATACGTATTATATACGTGGTGTGCTGACTGGGATATCTTATGTTATAGAATCTCTCTGTGCTTTGATTAGAATTTGAATTGTATTAGAGGTGGCTATGCTATTATCATTCATCCAATCATCATCACCTAGCCTTAAAATCTTCTAGAAAGTCGCCTTTGTAAAATAATAAATAATAAATTATCGTATCTCTTTGTGTTTTGCTTATAATATGACATTTAATATGCAATTTTTGTGATTTACTTTTACAGTCTGTCCAACTTTGAAACAGTATCGCCGCTAACAATTGCCAAGGCATTCTGCGAAGCGGTGGACTCTGACCGCAAAACGCTGTTCAAAGCTTTGCACGAAAAGGTGCAACTCAACTGGTTCGGCCGAACTGTTAGACGATCAAAAAACGTCATCAAGTTTCTCAATTTAATTGCACCGTACACCAGCCATCAGGACATCTCCGCTTCCGAGATTATCCCCGACATTTCCAGTTTCAGTTGGGATAGTTCTGACAGTGATGAGGAATATGAAGAAGAAGGAGACATTCAAGAATCATCAAACATCAATGGCACCATAAGAAAGAACTCCCAAGCATCATCAAACATTGACGCTCAACGAGATAGCAGCAAACTATCGAAGACTGATCCAAAACTGCCAGAAACCTCCCAAGAACCGACCAAAACTGAAAAAGGTCAACAAAAAATTCACCAGTACCTCACCAGTGTTAAAAATATTAAGTCTAGTATGCTGATTGAGCTGGAATGCAAGCCACTGAGGGAAGACCACGTGGAAGTGGAGGCAGATATTTCGAAAAATCATCAAAACCTGGGGAAAATTGAAGGAATTGTTAAAAACTCAGCGAAAACCGGAGGACTAGATCAAGGAGTTGAAGTGGGACCTGCACCTGTCGCCAAAAAAGACAACCTAGGAAAAAACAAAGGGGTAGATCAAGGAATCGATATGGGATCCGCACCTGTTACCAAGAAAGAGAACCTGGGAAAACGCCATGCAGAGGATAATACATTTTTTGAAAGTCTGCGAGTTGAGAGACAAGAGAATAAAATGAGGGAGAATATGGAGAAGTCGTTCAATATTGAACCAGAATTGAATAACAACAAATATGATGATATTGTACCTAGATTGGAGAATATAAAACCATTGGGTGATGATAATTATGATGAAGTTGTACCTAAAATTTGTTGGTCCAAGTTGAAAATTAGCAGCGAGTCTGAGTCTCAGAAGAACTGTGGAGACAATGAGGAGAATACATTGAAGAGTTCTGAGCAAATCAACAAATCAAACTCTAACCTGGAAAATATAATGCAAGTTGATGAGACACCCGAAGAGCTTTCAGAAGTTCCCAAGAAAGTGGAGAAGAAAGGAAGTGGAGGAATTGAAGAAGCAAGTTTGAGACAGGTATTGATAAAGGGGACATTTTTCATGGGCAAGGCTGAGAAGAAGGGTCAGAAGAAAAGGGTGTGGGAGAAATTGATGAGATCACTCTCTATAATTTTTGATAGGCAGGATATAAAATTTATTGAATATACGGGTGCGTCGTGTGCGAGAAATTTGATGAAATTCTATGATGAGGAGGATGGTGAGGGAAGCAGTGAATAAACCATGAGGCATTCAATACATTTTTTAAATGTATCTTGATTTCAATACCATGTGATAAATATCGTTATCTACCTCATATTGAAGAGTCTCCTATAGCTATAATTCGCAATACATTTTTCAATGTATCTTAATTTCTATACCATGTGATAAATCGTTATCTACCTCCATTGAAGAGTTTCCTAAATAGCTATAATTTTCAATAATTGTATCTAGACCTTATTTCAATCAAAAATATCAATTCATACTATAATATAGATTTTATATTATGTGTAAACAGCTTAAGTCTTAACAGAATCAAGGTATTCATTGGAGAATTTCCTATAGGTAGCTATAATTTGCAATGCTTTTTTCAGTGTATCTTAATTTCAATACCATGTGATAAATATCGATATCTCTACCTTGTTTGAAGAGTTTCCTAGGTAGCTGTAATTTGCAATAATTGTATCCAGACTTTATTTTAATCAATAATATTAATTTATACTATGTTACAGATTTTAAATTATGTGTTAACAGATTAGGTCTTAACAGAATGAAGGTATCTTGATTGCAATATCATGTGATAGATATCGATATCTCTACCATGTTAATTAAAAATAATTTGAAATAATTGTACCTTAAAGTTATTTTTATCAATTAGAATCGTTTCTATATTATGTGTTAACAGATTAGCTCAATTTTAATATAATGTAATCAACGTATAGATATAGTGAAGTTTGAAGATATTAGATAGTCATCATGAATATTTTAATAATTATAAAATTTATGACAAGATTCATTCAACAGATGAACAGACTCCAAGATGGATAGAATATTGTTCTCTTCTTTTTAATCTGCAGAAAAACGTTGTATTCTGAAAATGTATCTTCAATATAGCTATTTTCTTTGTTTAATTTCAAAAAATGTACCGGTATGTGATTTGAAATATTTTGTTGTCCATCGTGAACATTACGACCAGAGTTGAATATCTTGGAAAACGCAAAACAAATATTATAGCAATTAGAAATTTTGATAAAATTGAGCAAATTTTATTTATAGCAATTATGAAATTCATTAACAGACAGACAAGAAAAAAGTGTGAGTTTATAATAAAGTTGTAATAAGAGAGATTTTAGTATCATAGCTTGAAACAAAATGTTTTGTTTCTTTTTCAAATAGCCTTTGTATCTAATAAATAAATGTTTTAGTTCAAATCTATTTTTTGTATCGCTTTTTTATTACAATAGAACCTCCCCCATGTCATAACTCTTTATAGTATAATTACAAATCTTAAGAACTTTGTTGTAGTTTTTATACTGTATTAATTAGTAAATATTTGAAAAACATTCACTTTTTTGGAAAATTGAGGTACCTATACATTTCACTCCTGGGTAATACTTATTTATCAATCTATTCTTACAACATCAATATTCTTAAGAGCTTGAATAAAACAGGAAACATGAATTATTTGACTGATTTATATCTGAATAAAATCTGTATCTTGTAGCCCTATTCAATATTTTGGAAAGTACAATGAAATATTTAGGCTCAACTCACACTTACGCGACTCAGGTCGAGAAGAGACTCGACTCTAGTCGAGAGCATGTGTTTCCAAATGGTGACACTCAGACCAGTCGATTCTAGTCTCCGCGACTGTCACCATTTGAAAACACATGCTCTCGACTAGAGTCGAGTCTTTTCTCGACCTGAGTCGCGTGAGTGTGAGTTGAGCTCAATAGTGTTCCTTTTCTCTATTTTTCATTGATACGACAAATAATTATTTATTTATTACAATCATATTCCACAATCACAATATCCAATCAATGATTGGGAAAGAATCAACAGGGTAATAGTTAAGTTTTAAATAATATTATAATGGTTTCAGTACTAAGAACAAAAATAAATTTCTTTATTTAACAAAATAAAGAAATAGACGCGATTTTGGACAACAGTCTGTTTCTAAAGATCAAATTGATGGAGCGTAGAAGCTAGATTGTATCTGTATCAGAAAAGGTAGCATTAAAGTAGGCTACTTAAATAATGCATGTATCCAAATTTGTCTCTAATCCCTTCTAACTTCTATCCTACTAGTAGTTCTGTGAACAGTAGACCTCACGCAGTATTCTCATCCACAAGTACCTGATTGAAACTATAGACCTTATGGAAATACAGCAATAGACTGTGTAATCACTTGTCAGCTGATTTATGATGAATAATTCTATAGTCTGATTCTTATTCTAATATTGGCGTATGAAGGAGGCTCCTTTTTACTTTCCTTGCCCTATTACCATAGGTAAGGAAAGTATTGCTTTCCGAAAAAAATTAAGGTACCCCAATTTGTAAATTTCTATACGTTTCGAGGTCCCCTGAGTCCAAAAAAGTGTTTTTTGGGTATTGGTCTGCGTGTGTGTGTGTGTGTGTGTGTGTGTGTGTGTGTATAGCTGCGTACACATATACGCTCTTCCAACCCGCACCGAGCACGCTCTCCTATGTACCGCCTCGTTCCTCCATCGAACTACAGTCGCGCCGCCCACGCACCCATCATGAACGTTACGGAAGATGTTAGATCTTCTCGCGTTCCCCGGTCGAACCATTGTTGCTCGCCGGTCGATCATCAATCGCTCTGCTGGAGTGACGTTCGGTTGCGGAGCAGAGCGAAAGTCTGTACGCACCTTAAGAGTGTATGTGCGTCTGTGTACACGATATCTCATCTCCCAATTAACGGAATGACTTGAAATTTGAAACTAAGGTCCTTCCCCTATAAGGATCCGACACGAACAATTCGATCAAAAGCAATTCAAGATGGCGGCTTAAATGGCGAAAATGTTGTAAAAACAGGGTTTTTCGCGATTTTCTCGAAAATGGCTCCAACGATTTTGATCAAATTCATACCTTGAATAGTCATTGTTAAGCTCTATCAACTGCCACAAGTCCCATATCTGTAGAAATTCCAGGAGCTCCGCCCCATCTAGGTAAAGTTGATTTTAGACTTCCAATTATCAGGCTTCAGATACAATTCAAACAAAAAAATCCAAATGGAAAAGATTGAGCATGAAAATCTCTACAATTACGGTAATGTTCAGTAACATTTTCACCTAAAATTAAAATAAGCTTGAAGTTCAAGAAAATAAGATTATTCAATTTGCAAACTTTTGGCAAGTATTGATTCTATTAAATCATTCACTATGAAGAGATAGCAGACCTCGTGTATCTCCAGCGTTATAGTCCTGTCACCAGCTGGCTTAGATCTTTGAATAGTAGACTTGAGATGCGCGGGAACACTAGCGTCAGGTGATAAATTTTCATAACGTCAAGGAAAGTTGTGTGAGTGCGCCACACCAGATTTTTCCTTTTATATTTCCTTGAAATGCAAAATTTCCAAAAACCTTATATATACGTCAACGCGCAATTAAAAAAGGAACATACCTGTCAAATTTCATGAAAATCTATTACCGCGTTTCGCCGTAAATGCGCAACATATAAACATTTAAACATTAAGAGAAATTCCAAACCGTCGACTTGAATCTTAGACCTCACTTCGCTCGGTCAATTACTGCCTTCGCCTGTATGATCTGACACAATTGAATACATTATTTACAAAACTCCAGCTATCTTCTCTGATACACTCTACTTTCACCGCTCCACTATGTTCTGACCCTCAGAGCTGCATTCGTACACAGCAGTGAAAGTGAACATTGAAATTATGACTCCCATGTGTTTTAATGGGACTATTCATACACGCTAAATGTGAATAGTCCAATAAGAACTCATGGGGATTATTTTTCACTGTCACTGTAGTGTGCGAATCCAGCTTCATATTGGATTTGTGAGATTCATCTAATGAATAATATTAATAAATTGTCATTATCAAGTGAAAAACAGGAAATTGTACACTTCACAATAACGACAACTCAACATTTCAATCAATAAGAGGACTCTCATGGTACGGTATGTTATCTCTTTATTTTCCACAATATAACAACAAACTTCAATATTCATCATAGGTATAACTTACACTTAACACAACAAATCAAGTTTTGATAAAACCATCAATCGTTACCATAAAAATCTAAATAATACGATCACAATCTTAAGTAGTTCTCATTAAATTAAAATCACACAAGTCATTTGTACAACGAATATATACACAAACACAAATAAAAATTAAACAATAAATTAATAGCAGAAGTCAATAGTATTATACAATAAGGTCCGGTTGCACTGAAGCCTGTTAAATTTTAATTATGATTAGATTCCACGAGAACCAATCAGATAAGGGTTTTCTGAGAAGAAGCCTTTTCTTTGATTGGTTCTTGTGACATTTAATCAAGGTTGAAAATTAACAGACTTTTGTGCAACCGGGTGTATATGTGTTGGATTTGAATAGAAAAATAGGATATACGGTAAGTCAAATTATGTTATCAATATTTTTAGAACGGATGTGTTGAATCTTCTATGTTGTTTTCTCTTCAAATCAATGTTGTTAGATGAAACGTTAGTGTCAAACTTTAATTTTCAAATTATAAAGTTCCTAGAGAAATAATTATAGATAGATGAGGTGAGTTTAAATGAGATGAATTCAAATTATAAAGAGATAGTGGTGAATTATTATCCTAAAATTACTATTGACTATATCGACTTATTTATCGAACAACTGCTATATTGCTAATACAGTTTTAATGACTAATGTTTCTGGTTTTGATCATTTTGGATTAATTTGTAGTAGTTATAATCATCTCGATTTCTATCACTGGAAGCCAACTGCACTTCAGATCCGGTACTGTGTATCTGCTCACATCTAGAAATAAATTATAAATAATGCATTCAATAAATCTGATAATTTAATCGATATTGCTCAAAAGAAACTTGAAAAATATTCGAAGAAAAAATAAAAGATTTAGATTCAGTCAGCGTTTTAGGATTTTCGTTTAAGAATGATTATGAAAATATAAAAATTGATCAATGATCATTCAATCAATATTCATTGAAAAAACATTCATAGAAGAAATGTTACTTGATTAAAAATATTCAGAGAAAAATTAAAAATCAATCAATAATGATTCAATCAATATTCCTCAAAAATCATTCGGAGAAAAAGTGAGAGTTGACTCTATGATAAACATTTTCCTAGTATAAGCACAGGAGACATAGAAGAATAAAAGAATCCCGTGCTCTCTCCTCTGGCTGTGGTATAAAATTTGTCGTGAAAATTCTTGAATAAATTCGTGAAAAACTATCCTGATGATTTCTGCGACTGCAAACATTGACAACAGGGAAAATAGCTGAGGAAAGATCAGCTTTTAACTCTGTCATCATTCTTAAGGTTATAATCATCTATACTTCCCATCAAATCAATACTTTAAACAATAAGCATTATTTATAAAAAACATAAATATATACCTTTCATCCAACCAATGTTGACCGTTTGAAATGAATCTTACTATATAAAAGTAAATAAATATTTCTTTGACAATTAAAATAAACATATGAATCTGATGATGCTCCTCCTTTGGAGTGAAATGCATTCCTCATTTCTCATCAAACAGTAAGTGCTCTCTAAATTAATATTCACGTGGAATCATCCTGTCTAGACTACCTATAACCATAGAGAAACAATAGAATAAGTAGATATCCCATGGTATAGGGCGTTTATGTCGCAACTTTTACTGTTATCTCAAGCCAATAGTCCACGTAATTCTTTCCTGTGAAGCTTCATGACACTGGTAGTCTCTCATATTGTGCCGTTCATACACTCTTACCCGGTCAAAACAGTAAAAATCGACAATAATCGGTTTGAGATGACAGTAAAAGTTGCGACATAAACGCCCTATACCAAGGGATATCTACTTACGCTATTGTTTCTCTATGCTACAACTAAGTTGAATAAATATTGTTTCATAGAAAAAAAAATCGATGATCGCTACTAGGATAATATTACAGAAATTATTTGTCCGAGTGGGAGGCATATTATCGCATATTATCAATTTTCAATAATAGGCTATTCATTTTATAAAATTATTTATATTTTAATACTGTATTTCAATGAATTATTATTGTCCGAGTGGGAGGAATATTATCGCATATTATCAATTTTTAGTTTTTCGTTCAATAATATTCATTTTATAAAATTATTTATATTCTAATACTGTATTTCAATGAATTATTATTCTACTCACAAACACGTCAAGTTGCTGAAAAATTCGCCAGAACTGCATTCGGTCACTGTTCTGCATTGACAGGAGCAGTTCTTGGGGTCCCACACTTTCACCTTGCTTTCTTGTAGACATTTCTCTTTGGAGTCGATATTTCTACAGACACATTTGCATCCATCCGCTATGTACTCTTGCATAGGTGTGCAGTGCTGGAGAAGATCAACAACAATACAAGAGATCAATAATCAAATAAAATATAATATAAATGATGAAATATAAAATATATAATATGTTATAAATAATATAATAATAATCAAATATCAAATCCACATCAAATCAAGTATGAGATAATGAAATATGGAATCAAATAAAGTGTTAATGTGTGAGGAGTGTATTGTTTATGAATTACCTACATTTTGCTATCACCATTTATGTCATGTGAATGATTATTTTAGTGGTAATCGAATAGGTGGATAATATGTGAGGTTGTTTGTAAACTACATCTTTGATCTATCACCATTTATGTCATGTGAAAAATTATTGGTGTGGCAATTCAATTTATATTAAAATGTTTGTAAGTATTTGCACTGAAAATTGGACAAGTGAAACACACTTTTAGGACTAGTATATGAATAAAAAAATTCGGTGGAAGATCAGTTTCGGGATGCCCCAGGCAGTTCCTTCTCCAATCATTTTAATTAATTATGAATCAATGAATGAATACCGGTAATACAATTGAAAGTAGAATGACCTAATATATTATTAGAATAAGTACAATCACTTGCGGAAATAAGTATCAATATATGATACATTGACATTAGAGTAAATTCCTACAGTCTGATGATGACCAACAACAGGTCGAAACGATCGTCACTACCAATGTAAGTGCATTTTCACTCCATAACTGTTTTTAAAATTCAAGTTTTATCAATATATAACTGAAAATATTGGTTCACTCCTGATTAGAAGTAGAAAAGAAATGTTTATTATATAATGATCGAATTGAGTAGAATAGTAGGAAATAGTACAGGCTCAGCCTAGTTTTTCCTCCAATGTCATAATTGTAATATGATTATAGTATTTTATACAATAAATGAATAGATAAATAAAAATAAATATTATTTCAATTCAAATAAGCACAATAACTAGCTAAATCTCAGGGTCACAAAATATTGTTCAATTTCAGAAAGATAATAGTTTTATACTCACATGTTTCTTGACTTTACACTTGAATTCACACTTCAAATGCCTTTTTACTGGAACAATCTCTTTTCCGATTGGTTTGAAACCACCATTACCGTAGGTAAACAAGTTCACCTGTAAAATGAAAAGATGAATCACATTGAGATTTGACGTACTACCAAATTTCTCCAAATTGGTTTGATAGTTTTCACCTGTTGTGTTGTCTAAGGTAAGGCGATCGGTTCCTATCTTGATAGAAATTATGAATGGGTTTACTGTTCATATAGGGTAACATCACAGATTTTGTTTCATAAGTTATTATGAATTTACAATTAAAACAGATATAAGTACAAACTCCGATATTTAAAACAGAAAAATACTCTGTTATTTGAACTATTTCCAACGACACTAAAGTCTAATATCTTTGAATATCAGTTATTAAAACTAGTACTCACTGGTGGAGCGCTTTCGAGTGTTGAGAATGGATTTAAAAAATCCGAAAGCGTTCCACAGTGAGTACTAGTTTTATAACTAATATTCAAAGATATTAGACTGTAGTGTCGTTGAAAATAGTTCAAATAACGGATTATTACTTGCAGTTCGTCATGAATAGTGAAATAGATGAGAGAAATACTGTCACAGATAATATAATGTAGCACACGCTGATTGATAATCATTATTGAGTGTAGTATAATCATCAGTTTCAAATTATTTCTCTATTGGCAAGTAATTGTATTGCCATGAAACTGTTTTTTTTCAAGAGAAATTGGCTTGAAATTAGCTGCTATCTTAGAAAATGTAAGACTGATATGAACGGTAGTAGCCTATTTTTGTTTAGTATATAGTTGATGAAATATTAATAATTATTTTTTATTGGCATATTCAAGTGATCGTATTGTCATAAAACTGATTTTTTCAAGAGCAATTAGCTTGAAATTAGCTGCTATCTTAAAAAATGAAAGACTTGATACGAACGTTAGTAGCCTATTTTTTTAGTATATAGTTGATGAAATATTATAATTATTTTTTATTGGCATATTCAAGTGATCGTATTGTCATAAAACTGATTTTTTCAAGAGCAATTAGCTTGAAATTAGCTGCTATCTTAAAAAATGAAAGACTTGATACAAACGGTAGTAGCCTATCTTTGTTTAGTATTCGTTAAAAGTGGTGATTGAGTGGAATATTTCTGATTAATTTATCAATTCAAGCCATCTAAATTCAAAATTTATAGTTTCAATGTTTATTTTGGACCAAAATTTTATAAAAATTATACACGTGAAATTCTAACCTTATCTTGGACTTTTTCACCTATAAATTTGGAAGAAAAATAGCACAAGGACTACCTTATTATTTTATCTTATTCTTTTATCAATGTTATTACATCAGTGCCATTTGCATTGTAAATAAATAAATATAATAATAAATAATAAATAATAAATAATAAATAATAAATAATAAATAATAAATAAATAATAAATAAATAATAATAAATAATAAATAATAAATAATAATAAATAATAATAATAAATAATAAATAAATATAATAAATAATAATAATAATAATAAATAAATATAATAAATAATAATAAATAATAATAATAATAAATAATAATAAATAATAATAATAATAATAAATAATAAATAAATAATAATAAATAATAAATAATAATAAATAATAAAAATAATAAATAATAATAAATAATAATAATAAATAATAAATAATAATAAATAATAATAATAAATAATAATAAATAATAATAAATAAATAATAAATAAATATAATAAATAATAAATAATAAATAATAAATAAATATAATAAATAATAAATAAAAATAAATAATAAATAATAAATAATAAATAATAAATAATAAATAATAAATAAAAATAAATAATAAATAATAATAATAAATAACTAAATAAATAAATAATAAATAATAAATAATAAATAAATATAATAATAATAATAAATAATAATAAATAATAATAATAATAATAATAATAAATAAATACATAATAAATAAAATAAATCAATAAATAATAATAATAATAATAAATAATAAATAATAAATAAATAAAATAAATAAATAATAATAAATAATAATAAATAATAAATAATAAATAATAAAATAAATGAATAATAAATAATAATAAATAATAATAAATAATAAATAATAATAAATAATAATAAATAAGTATAGATGAAATAGGAATAACTATACAGATGGGAATAAATTGGAAGTAGCATTTGTTCAAATTCTAATTGATGAATAATTATTATTAAACTAAAATCCCAATTGAATGCTGTAAATCACCCCGAAGACTTCTGCTACTACAAATATTAACAACAGGGTAAACAGCTAGATGGAGATTCGATGAGCGCTACTATTCAAAAATTATTTGTCAGCCCGGGAACCGAACCCAGTACCTCCTAATTGCCGGTCAGGAATGCTTACCCTTACATCAAACTGATAATCTCTTGATAGCAGCGCTCATTATATACGAGGCCATAGCGGCCAGCCAGTCTACAGATGGAAATTACCGAGATATTGCAATAATTCGAATGCTAATGAATTAATAATTATTATTAAACGAAAATCCCAATTGAATGCTGTAAATCACCCTGAAGACTTCTGCTACTACAAATATTAAAAACAGGGTAAACAGCTAGATGGAGATTCGATGAGCGCTACTATTCAAAAATTATTTGTCAGCCCGGGAACCGAACCCAGTACCTCCTATTGCCGGTCAGAATGCTTACCCTTACACCAAACTGACAATCTCTGGATAGCAGCGCTCATTTTATACGAGGCCATAGCGGCCAGCCAGTCTACAGATGGAAATTACCAAGATATTGCAATAATTCGAATGCTAATGAATTAATAATTATTATTAAACGAAAATCCAAATTAAATTATGTAATCCACCCCGAAGACTTCTGCTACTGCAAATATTGACAACAGGGTAAACAGCTAGACAGCTGAAAATAATTTATTTATTTCTCTATTGGCAAGTGATTGCATTGTCATGGAACAGAATTTTTCAAAAACAATTAGCTTGAAATTAGCTGCTATCTTAGAAAATGAAAGACTTGATATGAACGGTAGTAGCCTATTTTTGTTTAGTATATAGTAGAGATGGCATAGGCTATTAACAAATTATATATACGGTACTCATTAGTATAGCTGGAACATCTAAAATTTAAATATTATTGTCATTACTGGATGATATATATCATTACATTGTAGTGGACATTGATATCAATGTCCACTTTATCTTGGAAAAATCTAAAACAACAAAATAATGAGAGGGATTTACAGTCTACACAATTTATTTAAGCGTTCAGTAATAGCTTAGGCTAATAGCCTAATAATACTACAGTAGTTATATAGATTCAGTTCAAAGTGTCAGCATTCCTTAACACTGATGCTTTCCATTCAGTCGATTCACATAAAATCAATAATGATATACAATTATTAGGATTGAATTTATGTCCACTGTTCACTGTCCACTGATCAATGTTCACATCATGTCCATTTTTGTGGTTTCAAAATAATTCCCCATTTTGGTTTGAAATCTACATGAATGTCCCATGCATGTTAAAAATGTCAGCATTCATTGGAGAGGAAGTATATTGATGTTAGTTATAAATACCGTAACGTTAGAAGCTTGAAGTGATTCTAACCAAGTATAGGTTCGCAATTTTTTGAAGAAATTCTGCATTTCATGCATTTTCTACATCTACATCATATCACAGATACAACTCAACTTATACAAGCATGATGTGTTTGCTTTCCTGTGATCATACATTCAGTAAATTATTTGATATTTTTTTTAAATGTCACTATAATAAAAGACAATTTATGATAACTTTGTTGTAGTTCAGACACTGTGTTAGTTGTAAATATTTGAAAAAACACTTACTTTTCTTGGAGTATTGAGGAATGCATTTTACAGTGTCTGAACTATAACAAAGTTATCATAAATTGTCTCTATATTGTAGTGTTTCGTCATGGAAAGCAACAGCAATTTATGAATCTTTATATAGATGAAGCATGCATTTGCTTGTCTGTAATCATATATTCAGTAAATAATTTGATAATCTTTCGATATTTCACTATAATAGAGGCAATTTATGAATCTTTATATAGATGACGCATGTATTTGTTTGTCTGTAATCATATATTCAGTGAATTATTTGATATTTCACTACATAGAGGTAATTTATGAATCTTTTCATAGATGAAGCATGTATTTGTTTGTCTGTAATCATAAATTCAGTAAATTATTTGATAATTTTCTATATTTCACTATTACAGTAGCCCTGTGTAATAGAGAGCCACACTTTTTGAAGACATTCTGCATTCATACATTATCACATCCATATTGTAGGCCTACATTTTCTAAATTATTTTGCAATAATTTTGTAGAGATTCTTTATAACCTGAAGGTTGAAGATTTCCTCTTCAGAAAGTAGCCAACTATTTTTTAGATTATTTTGCAATATTTTTGTTGAAATTCTGACCTCAAAGTTAACGGTACCCTCTTCAGATAGTACTTTTATATTATTTTGCAATAATTTTGTAGAGGGAAGTTGAAAATTTCTTCTTCGGACGGTACTATTTTTTTGATAATTTTGCAATAATTTTGTAGAGATTCTATAAACTGAAAGTTGACGATTTCCTCTTCTGTCGGTACTATTTTTTAGATTATTTTGCAATAATTTTTTTGAGATTCTATAAACCTGGAAGTTTACGATTCCCTCTTCAGACAGTACTATTTTTAGATTATTTCACAATAATTTTGTAGAAGGAAGTTGACAATTTCCTCTTCCGACAGTGAGCTATTTTTTTAGATTATTTTGCAATAGTTTTGTAGAGATTCTATATAACCTGGAGGTTGACGATTTCCTCTTCAGAATAGTAGGTACTATTTTTTAGATTATTTTGCAATAATTTTGTAGAGATTCTCACCTCAAAGTTGACAATTTCCTCTTCGGACGGTTGACAACTGAGCAGTTCGTGTTGACAACACCCGCCGCACCGCTCGATTCGGATGCAGGAGGGAACTCGGACGACTTGTCGGCTGGCCTTCTTGAAAATCTCAACTGCGCGGACTTCAGGCTGGCACGGCGCGAATTCCGGCTGTATCACGGCTGTACCTATTCGTTAAAAATTATCATCTATTTCAACATAAAGTTAGATTATAAAATTATATTTGTTAAAATGTTTATAGAAGACAGTGTTTCGTGCTAGTATTGAACATTATTATCAAACCAAACAGAAATAATAATTATTGACTGATTTTTTTATTGGCATATTCAAGTGATCGTATTGTCATAAAACTGTTTTTTTCAAGAGCAATTAGCTTGAAATTAGCTGCTATCTTAAAAAATGAAAGACTTTATACGAACGGTAATAGCCTATCTTTGTTTAGTATATAGTAGATGAAATAGGAATAGCTATACAGAAGGAAATAAATTGGGAGTTGCATTTGTTCAAATGCTAATTGATGAATAATTATTATTAAACGAAAATCCAAATTAAATGATGTAAATCATCCCGAAAACTTCAGCTACTGCAAGTATTGACAACAGGGTAAACAGGTAGATGGAAATGTTTACCCTGTTGTCAATATTTGTAGTAGCAGAAGTCTTCTGGGTGGTTCACAGCATTTAATTTGGATTTTCGTTTAACGATAATTATCAATTAATTATCATTTGATCAATTTAAATATCTATGTAACTTCCATCTCCAAACAGAAACTGGTTACAACACTAAGTCCCTCTCCCGATTCTTTTTTTTTATTTATTTATTCTCTCCCAAATTTAGTCCAATGAGTATATTACGGTACATAAGTTAATAGATATATAGCACATATAGTTAAATATGTACATGCTACTATATTTTTCACATTCACAGTATTCTTGGAGGATTTTCACTTCAACTGTAAAACTAACACTGATGTACGGTAATAATATATCATTGAAGAAATGAAATTATTAAATAAATATTTTAATAAGTATAGGCTAATGAAAATTAGACTCACTTCTTTCAATCAATGCACCTTCACTTGATGTTTCAATGGGGGACCCATTACGGCCTGAAATTGAAGAAGAATATTATTTTTGAAAAATTACATTTTCATCATAAATTTAGTTGTTAATATATAAAGGCTATTAAATAATTAATTGTCAGAATACAATATGAAACATGATATCAATATGCTGTTACACGCATATAATAATTTCACATGGCAAATAAATTATGTTAAATTATAATTCATAAAAATAATTAATAAACAATTTGCCTTCATTTGCCTATAGTAGGAAGACAAATTTATGAAAAAATCGTTGATTTTTTCATAAAGTTGTCTCAAATACCTACTTTCGAATATTATGTACCGTAGTACCACAATTTAAGAAAATACAAAATGATGTTCCTTGTCCGTGGTACGGTACACTATATATCTACTAAGCAAAATGCTAGCAGTACTGTATATGATTTAGGAAAAAAACAGGCATTTGGCAAGATTCGACCTCTAAATTTTTTACTCAAATACTGTTTTTGCAATGGGTAGCCCATGATCTTGTATTATTAGGTTATTCTATTTCTAATATAAAATACATTAGAAAACATCTCTTTATAGATGTTTGAAACCATTTTCTGATTTTCTTTTTATTGCTGTAAAATTCTCTTAGGACAGTTCTACCATAGAGAAACAATAGCGTAAGTAGATATCCCATGGTATAGGACGTTTATGTCGCAACTTTTACTGTTATCTCAAGTCGATAATCCACGTAGTTCTTTTTAGTGAAGCTGTGTGACGCTCGTAGTCTCTTATTGTGTACCGTTCATACACTCTTACCCCAACAAAACAGTAAAAATTGATAATTATCGACAGTAATCGGCTTGAGATAACAGTAAAAGTTGGGATATCTACTTACGCTATATTGTTTCTCTATGGTTCTACACTATCATATTATTTTGTATCATATGTCAGTTGTAAATTTTACGAATTAAATTTCAATCACAATATTCTTGAAAATGTGCTATTGATATCACAAGCAGGTTGATGGTGATTTTTCTTCAGTTTCATATTTTTCCAGTTTGCGAAAATTAGCGAATTTTGGAGAAACGTTTAAACTGTAGATCAAATAAATCTACAGGTTTTCAAAAAAAGGATTTCAATAGTGCTAATTGATTTTCTAGTTCATAAAAAATAATTCTGTACTACCTTTTTGTTTTGAAAACTTAACTTATTTATATAAAACACAACAATAACTAGTTTCGGAGTTTCCAAGCCATTTTTCATGGAAATGGATTTGAAATGCAAGATCGAATTTTCATAACA
Source organism: Nilaparvata lugens (assembly GCF_014356525.2). Classification (NCBI taxonomy): domain Eukaryota; kingdom Metazoa; phylum Arthropoda; class Insecta; order Hemiptera; family Delphacidae; genus Nilaparvata; species Nilaparvata lugens. The sequence continues at coordinate 4,941,107 of NC_052515.1, forward strand.
GAAGGGTAGGTACTATGGAATTATTTTTGTCAATAAATTGATGATTGATAAATCAATGTACAGGTAGGCTATATTATGATGTACATCTGGCCACTGACAGAACTTTCCAATAGATTCCAACTATTAAGGCTATTATAATCTGAAATTTTTATTGTATCAATAAATGAACAAGCCAACAATAATAAAATAATAGAATCATAGAACAACCTCCGATTAGCTAATTATCAATAACAGCCGATTTTCAGCCAATCGTAGGATCCTCTGTTCTCCTATTGGCTAATTCTATCCAACAGCTGATCCTCAACCAATCGTAGGACAATATGGATGATCTTTTGGCTTGTGAGAATGCTTGTTAGTGGCCAGCTCAAGAATATTATTAGAGCTGATCATTCTATAGCGTACGGTAATGTTAGTAAGCGCTTAATTGATAATAATTTATGAATGAAGTATGATGTTAGTCACCTGCAATAAGAGAAGAAGGTCTTAACTTACTCACAAGTCCATAAAGACTTGAGCCAAAACCCGCCGAAACCACGGGGATCCTCCTCTGAGGCATTTGAAAAGTTTTGTAGAAATCGTCGATGCTGTTTACGTTGTTCAGCTTTCGAGCCACATCTATTGGTATCTGCAAAGGAAATGAAAAAAAAGTGTTATTATTGTCATAGCTTTTCTGAATTTGAATACTGATTCTCTAGAGACTAGACTATTGATAACCAAGATGATGGCGGACCTGCCGAAAGATCACGTTGTCACAGTGAGTGATTAATTCATTTATTGGAGAATATCTGACTGCTAGTCGTTTTTCTAATATAGCAAAGAGTGATTTAATAATGAGCAGTTCGTGATGGAAAACGACATTGAAGAAGACTAGAATATCATGATCTTCACAAATAATGAATGATATGAATTGATAGAACCAATATAAAAATATTGTAGTACCCTTTGAAAAAGGTACCCGTTGAAATGTCAACTTGAAAATGACCTAAGTTAGGGTCGAAACTAGTTGTTGAACTATTTTAAAGTTTTTGAAAAATAAAGGGTAGCCTACTTCAAGATTTTTATATTGTTTTTATTAATTTGTTAAAAAATAGCCCATGTGAGTGAAGTCTTTTTATTAATGATACGATTTTCTTATCTGTGTTACAGTGATGACAAATTATATTATTTTTTGCTGGTTTCATTATAATATGTGGTTTGGCCAGCCAGGATAGCTGAGAGGAATAGGCGTTGTACCCTTCAGTCTGCTAGCTCTACCTGGTAGTGCTGGGTTCGAATCCCGCCGGTGAGCATGGATGTTTGATAATCTCTTCAAATCACCCTCTCACTTCCATCACCCACGCACAAGCAAAATGCTCATGTGGGCATCATCCAAAAAAGGTTTGATTTGACGTTGTAATGCATTTGATGTACCATACTCTTTTGTTTGTACATTACAACAAATCAAATCAAGTGTTTTTATAAATAGTGTCGTTCATAAATACATGCATAGACAAAGTAATGAGAACGGAGCATAGTCATTAGCCCAAAGCAGCTGAGGTAAACAACAATAGATTAATATAATTTATTTATAATAGAAATGTTCAATTTATTATAAGGACACTTACCAATGATGGGTCTTCTGAGCTCGAAAACATCAGCTCCTGGAAAAAAATGTTGGAAAATCTCAGGTTAATGAACAATTATTTCAATATAGTTTGAAAATTGGAATCTTGTATAGATAATTGTAATTTCCAATCATTTTAATGAAAAATTTAATATAAAAATGAAAGAACAAGGTCTCCCATCTATTAATCATGAAAATATAACTGGGATTGATCTTATCCTGATGAGATCCTTATTGGTATACCAATTATAAGCTAATACAGTACCGTATTAAAAATACATAATTGAATATTTTCATTCCCAATAATCCGAAAATGAACTATCCAATTACTGATGACTCTCAGGCTGGTCACACACCGATATTAGTCATGACGAGACTAGTCACGTTTAGTCACAATACTTCACATTGTTGCTTATGGAGTCATGTCTAATTGCAATGACTAATCAGTGTGTGTTGCGTCATAAGCAACTATGTGAAGTATTGTGACTAAACGTGACAAGTCTTGTCTTGACTAGTCGGTGTGTGACCAGCATTAAGCTGCGTTTTCACCAAATAAAATTTATTAGTAAAATGTTTATTTTCCGTCCTTATAGATTCTATTAGATTGAATATAACTTATCTTACACATGATGAACATATGTGTTTGCCAACCTCCGTTTAATCATATAGAATCTATAAGGACGAAAAAATGAACATTTTGTTAATAACTTTGGTGTAAACGCAGCTTTACTGGTTGATGAGATTGATGAGAGTACTCTAATGTGTTGATAATTCACACATTGTAAATAGATACAGACAAATTATTAAAAAATAAAGATTATTTTATAAAAATAAGTATCAATGTTAGATACTATTAATAATGATGCAGTTGAAAAATTCTAATTAATATCGAAATCAATTAACTGGTCAAATAATATTGAGTAACACTTCAAACTGTCTCTACTCATGACAGTTTGCTAATCGCTTGACATCATTGCATCGCAATCAATTAAAACTAACAATTGAAAGTGAATCACTTACTGTTATATTTGAAGAATCATTTGAGTCGTCTTCTTCACTAAGCTCCGACTAAAAAAAAGAAAAAACATTATTTACAAAACGTTTTCAAGCTGAAACAACTGATGACTCATGTATTATCTTATTGGTTGAAATCAATTGTTGATAATGATTGATGTATTTCAATGGGAGTAGAGTGAGATAAGAGTATGGTACTTGAAACCTTCAGAAAATTTCATTGTAATGGCTTAGTAATCCAAACAAATCACAGACGTTATTTATCCATCTATGAATAAATGAACAGATTATAAATTAAAATCGGGATAGAATAGGGCCCAATGGAAGGGTTAGCCCAAAATTTTTTCCCTCTCAAATTTTGATGGGTAGCAACTTGAGGTTGAGTGGTAGAGAGGACTTGAAAGTCCTGACTTAGCCTAATAACGAATTTTTCATTTTTTTTCAACTTGTTTCAAAAAACATACCACCTCAACTTCCAAATATTCAAGTATCCTTATTTCCGTCTAATGTACAGTAAGCTTCTTATGACCATATTTTATATTTTGATATTTGTGACATTTAAACGGGAAAATCGTTCTAACCGCAAAAATAAATAGTGACGATTTCAGAAACATTTGGATCAACATCATATTGTAGAGCGTACCAAGTGATGATGTGGTTACTCGCATTTATTTTTTTAATATTTTAACGGCAATTCAATAAGATGAGGGAAAAAACTTTCAATATCTCTGACCACAAAAAATAAAATGACGATATCAGAGGCATTTCAAACATCATCTCGAGATGAACCACAAAAGTCTTTCTTCACTGTCTATTTCAATATTTGCAACATTTAAAACAGGAAAAAATACTTAAATATTGCAATCTACTAAAATGAATGACGATATCAAGAGCATTATTTCTACTGTCGTCAACTCAAGACATAAGTTTATCAGAGATTGAAAATGGTGTAACAGCCGAAACCGGTCTTTCTAACTATCAATAAAATCTGCGGATTTTGACAATTTCTTAGTATTTTTATTTATTTATGAATAATTACCACAATATCAACTTCTCAACTACACAAGAAATCGAGACAAGCAAAAATCTGAGCCGCAGAGTTAGATATGACTTTATTTTCTTATTTCAATAGTTTTGCTGTTTTTCAAAAAAAAAATGACTGAGAAAATTATTTTTGTTATAATTTATTATGATCTACAATAATTCTTCACCCAGCAACAGCTGCCATCTGGTGGCGAAATTGGGAGTTGTAGAACTGTCCACCAATCAGGAGAGAGAGTGGGCGGAGTTTAGAGGTGTCAGTGTGAGAGAGCCCAATTCTGAACTCGCTTGTGATTGGTTCCCACTTTTGAAGTTAGTTTACGCAATAGCAGTGAAGAAGATAGGAGAAGAAGGAGAAGACAGGGAAGAAGAAGAAGAAGAAGAAGAAGAAGAAGAAGAAGAAGAAGAAGAAGAAGAAGAAGAAGAAGAAGAAGAAGAAGAAGAGAAGAAGAAGAAGAAGAAGAAGAAGAAGAAGAAGAAGAAGAAGAAGAAGAAGAAGAAGAAGAAGAAGAAGAAGAAGAAGAAGAAGAAGAAGAAGAAGAAGAAGAAGAATTAGAAGAAGAATAATTAGAAGAAGAAGAAGATGATGATGATGAAGAAGAAGAAGAAGAAGAAGAAGTAGAAGATGATGTTGAAGAAAATGAAGAAGAAAACTAATTTGGAACGTGATGTGATATATGAGATATCGTATGTCGTATTGAGAAAAATAGTTTGTCAGTATTTAGTAGCTTACTACGGTAGGTAGTGGAAGTGTATATGTTGAGACAATATTGATGACACATGAGGAAAATTTGTTGTTAAAACGTCAAGCTGAAACATCAATTATCATCTTTAGCCTATTCCAGCTGTGAACTATATTTGGCTTATCAGAATCAGAATCAGACATCTAAATGTGGTTATTTTCTCACCATCAGATTTCAATAATATTATTTACAGAAGAACCACTTATAAAATTCATCTTATTCAGCCTACTCATAGAAATTTATTTATTTAGATGGTGGTTTTCATATCAACTAAATAATATTATAACCTGTGGTAATTTTTGTTTTATTGCGGATGATGCCTACATGAGCTCTTAGCTTGTGCGTGGGTGATTTCATGAGATGAAACGTCCATGCCTACCGGCGGGATTCAAACCCACGACCAGGTAGCATTAGCAGACGTTTTGTTTGTGAACGACTTGATATTGTCGAAACCACTAATTTATTACTAGGATACTAGGATAATTAGCTTGTGCGTGGGTGATTTCATGAGATGAAACATCCATGCCTACCGGCGAGATTCGAACCTACGACCAGGTAGCATTAACAGACGTTTTGTTTGTGAACGACTTGATATTGTCGAGACCACTAATTTATTACCAAAACATTATTTGAGATACTAGTTTCAGTTGATACACCATTATCATAATCTTTAGGAAACCGGAAGCTCAACCATTTACTAGCAGTATATATATATAGTGTGGGTGGAGCCCTACGATTGGCCATGAGCTGTTGACCAATGAAGGTTGAGCTCTACCGTCATTGGCCGAGACTAGACACGCCAAAGTATTCCTAGAGTGTAGTTTTGACGTTTCCAGTGTCTAATGATTGATGCTCCATCCTGAAATATACATATAATAGGTACTCAGCTCCCTCTGTAAGAATCCACAATATTGATAAAAACAAAAATTGATTGGATTAAAAAATGTAGTAAATTTTTTTGTGTATTGACGTTGTCTTTTATTCTATGGATGTTCTGGCAATAATATTCTATTTATTTGTTTATTCATCTATCTATCCATCTATTCATTATTTATATATTTATTCATTTATTTATCTAATTATTTATTCATTTATTTCGCGACTAATTCACAGCTAATTTGGCTCCATGCAAACTTTTATGACTCTATAGAGAGGTCAGATTGGAAATTTCACCAATCTCTGATGTAACAGCTTCAAATAAAACACATTAATTAATTTATTCATTTATTAATTGGCTATTTATGTCGTATAAAGTTATAGAACTATGAGAAAAACTCATTGAGAGAATAATTCAATGTAGCCAAATAAGTGTAAGAGAGAACTACACAGTATTAGAAAGAGCAAGAAGAATACATTGAGGAAGACTTTGGAAGGTCGCCGTCTATATAGTGGAATTCATTACAAATTGTCAGCATCTGTTTAATGGGCAGCGTTAGTGTTATTCATGAGAAATACTGATGGTTCAAGTAAATCTCACTATAACAGTGTAACAGTTCCTAATTAATAACCAATTCAAAGCCTTTCACCTTTACTATTTATAGCATAGTATAACAGCAGAAGAAGAAGAAAGAGAAGGAGGACAAGAAGAAGACAGTAGAAGGAGAAGGAGAAGAAGAACGGTAAAACACCTGAATGACGTAATATGTTGCGGATTTCCCAATCAAGAGGGGACTCCTGGCTGTAAAGAACGGACGGGATTCCTCTCTCACTAGATCGCTCACTCTCATTCATTCTCTCTCTCCCTTCACATACACTCTCTCTCTTAATCACTCTCTCTCACTCTTGCATTCTCTCTCTCTGTCTCTCTCCCCTCTCCTTACACACTTACTCCTTCACTCACACACATTCACTCACTCAATCTTTCACTCTCACCGTCTTAATCTCTCTCTCACTCTCAAAGTCTCTCTCACGCTTTCTCTCACTCACAGTCACAATCTCTCTCACTCTCTCTCTCTCTCACTCTCAATCTCTCACAAACACTCTCTGTCTTGTTTGGTAGAGAGTTAGTGGGGAGGATATTTTTAATATTCTTTCCGAAGAATGGACATTGATATGTCCAAAGCTCCGCCAATTTTTGTAGATGCATAACAATATAATTATCCATAGTTATTATATTACCAATTACTTTTTCATATCATATACTTTCAATAATAAAATTATTTTCTTAGTCTATATTATGTAAATTCATCTATAATTTTGCTGTATTGTAAGCTATTGTATATAAGTGTATAAGCCAGTTTATATTGTAATCTACATAAATAAAGTACTCAATCAATCAATCAATCAATCAATCAATCTCTCTCCCATCCATTCTATCTCTTACACACTTACTCCTTCACACACATTCACTCTCTCTCACTCACCCACTCTCTTTCACTCTCACAATCTCCCTCTCACTCACCCACTCTCTTTCACTCTCACAATGACACTATCTCTCACTCACTCGCTCACTCACATTCACTCACTCTTTTTTTCTCCCTCTTTCTCTCTCTAAGATTCCATAGTGGGATGTAACAGGTTATTTGAATCAAGTACTCAGCCTGCCTGCACGTGTTTATCAATTAATTCTTTCCTGATGATTCATTCAGCAGAGAGCTTATCTATGTTACATGTCAAACGTTTTATTCAACTTGAGACGTACTTTTACTTTTTTCAAGTGATACGTTTTTCACAGGTTGTTGATCTGAATGTTAAAGTAGCCAAAGGAAATCGGCCGAAGTCAGTGACGCATTTGAAAAATTCTACATTCAACTTAGGTCTACTTTTTATTTCTTCGAAATAATTTTTTTCTTGAAGGACGTTGATCTGATGGTGACGCAGCCTATCACTATGGAAATCTGTGAAGATCTGTGTCACATTATTATAATGTTCCATATTATTCAAATTGAGACATACTTTTAGTTTTTTCAAGAGATGCGTTTCCTGACAGGGAGTTCATCTGTAAACGGTGACGTATTTTTGTGACGTAGTCTGAAGGAAGCTGCAACAAGGTGTAGTGAGATCCACGTTAAAATGGCAGTGGAGGAAGAAACAGCGATGCCGTTTCTCTGCCTTGCCACTGCCTTCTAAAGAGGACAACTGCCTCCGGTATATCATCTGATGTGATATGAACTGTTCATTCAACATCAACTATTTCATTACTATCATCACTGCCTTATCTTATCACAGCCTTCTATGGCTGATACCGGTGAATCTGATGTAATATCAACACTGTTCATTCTTGTTTGAGATAAAATATTATAATTCATTCTCCAAGATAATATATTTTCCAAGATTTAATAATACTTTACATTGAAATAGGATATTTTGATAATTAATCAAATCAAATCAAATTTCAAATTTTCAAATCAAATTTTATTCACAAAATCAAATCAAATTTTATTCACAATTTCAAAAAAAACAATTTAGGGTCCTGCCAAACCTGTAGGTTTTTCGGCGGGTGCCCAATCACAAAAACAATATTAAGAACATAATTAGGTAAGTTTACTAGGAATTTTTATGACATTCGAAGTTCGAAATAAATAAAGAAAAAGACAATATGTAATGTAATAAAAACAGGAAAGTATAAAACTAAAAAATAACTTTACAAAGTTTGTTGAATAAGAAAAATCAACTGAAAAGTATGAAAAAGAAGAAGAAAAATAGAAAGAAGGATTGTTTCACACTATCTTGATAAAACATTTCATCGCTGAGGCAGGCGGCAGTGTCAACAATGAGAAAAATAGAATTTCAGCCAGCCAGAACTTAGAAATGATATAAAAACTCGCTGGTAATTGTGTAGCCAGATAATAGTAACAATAATATAATATATATTATAGATAATCTAAGTATATAATACATTATAAGTTTAGTGTGTTCGCATTAATATTAAGATACATCATTATGTCCTTTTTAGTGTAGTCTCGAATATTTTGGGGAAGTCTATTGAATAAGTAGGGAAGAACATAGTGGAGGGATCTTTTGCCGTATACATTATTGAATCTGGGGACTAGGAATATTAATGGAAATCTCAAGTAGTAAGGTGCGGCAGGAGCAAGAAATCTATACTGAAAATTACATTTAAAAAGTGTTATAAGTTTGTAAAAGTAAAAATTTCTGGGTGATAGGGTATGGTAAAATATATAGATGTTTTGTAGGTTGTTAGGATCAATATTAAAGACAGGGATTCTGGTTGTTATACAGTTTAATGTTCTCAGTTGGATTCGCTCTATTCTTTTTAAAAGATAATTTGCTGCACTTCCCCATGTTTCAATTCCATATCTAACAATAGGTTCCATCAGTGACTTATAAATTAGATACAAGCAGTCGGGAGTGATGTTTCTATGCAGATAATAAATTTTTGCATTTAGCGCTTGAAGTCTTTTTGCAATGTGATCGATATGAGGATTCCATCTCAGGCTACAATCAATTATAATACCAAGATAACGGGTGCTATTCACTAGATCTAGAGGCGGACATTTGCAAGTTAGAAAAGCATTTGAATAAAGGCAATGGCAGTCATGACTTGATACTGTTGGTATTTCATTGCATCTCAGATGGGGAGACTTGAAGTGCATTAATACAGTTTTTTTTCTATTAACAATTAGATGTCTGTCGTGGGACCATCTTAGGATTCTGTTATAATCCAGTTGGATCAATTGCTGGGCTGTTTTCAAATCTCTATGTCCAACTATCAGAACAGTATCATCTGCATACGTTAGTACTTCTCCATGACTAATTACACTGGAAATTGAGTTTACATAGATGTTATATAAAATCGGGCCTAAAATACTTCCTTGTGGTACACCAAAATCATCATTTTTGTGTAATCCACTGTGATTGCCACCCAGGTTGACCATGAATATCTATCAGTCAGATAGCTCTTGAATAACTTCAATACATTGCCAGTAATTCCTATATTTGATAATTCTCGCAGTAATATCTTGTGATCAAGGGTATCAAAAGCTTTAGAATAATCGATAAATAGTGCAAGAACATGATATCTGTCGTTTAGCAGATTGTTTATTTTATTAGTAAAATTTACAAGAAGGGACTCAGTGCTTTTTCCTTTTTGAAACCCATATTGAGAGTTGGAAAGAATATTATTTTGAAGAAGGTATTTATTTAAGTGTGTGAATAAATATTTTTCAAAATTTTCTCGGGTACTGACAATTTAGATATAGGTCTGAAATTGTTAAAGTTATCACGAGCACCAGATTTATAAATTGGTTTAACTATAGAAATCTTCATTGAGTCAGGAAAAATTCCTTTTGAGATAGATAAGTTGATCAAGTGACATAGAGGGATATAGAGATAGTCGTCAAGGATATGAAAATCCAAAACTCCCACACCATCAAAACCAGGTGATTTATTTTTATCCATATTATTTACTATTTGTTTAATGTCTTGAACAGTAGCTTTTCTGAGATAGAAATTTACATTAGGTGGGACCGCGACAGAGTCATCGAGAATCAGTGGACATGAATGAGAAGTATTCCTGATATTTTTTATGAAGGAGTCGGCGAAAGCAGAACAAATTTGGTCGGGAGTTGAGAATTTATTAGAAAAACTGTTTAGGACTCTATCATCAGACACATCCGATGATCTTCCCAGAATTCCATTTATACACTTCCATTTCTTTCTAATATCGTCTTTAGAGTCATTAAAATTTTTAATTATATAATTTCTCTTAGCATGTGTTATTTCTTTATTTAGTTTGTTTCTAAAAGATTGATATTCATTTTTGTATTCTGAATTCGAAGGATTACTTTTGGTGCGTCTGAATAAGATATCTCGCATTTTAAGTTTATTATAAAGTTCTTCAGTCATCCAGTTATTCTTGAAATTATTGGATTTCTTGTTTTTGATACGAATTATTTTCTTGGATTGGTTCAATGCTCTGTCGAAATTCAATTTTATCTTATCGTATACTAAGTTGGGTGAGAAAAATAAGAGACAACTATTCCATTCGCTCTGTTTTAAAATGGATGAACGTTTTTTCCTGTCAATGATTGTCTTAAATTCTTCTTTATCTTGAATGGATTTTATTTGGGGGTTGTATCGAATTTTGCAACCTACAATATAGTGATCAGAGATCTTTACATTTATTACTCCGGTATTTGAACTAAAATTACTGCTAAGTAGACGTAAAAATAAATGATCAATACAAGTTTGAGTAAGCAAGTTTTGTCTGAGCTCTTCTCTCGTGACTATAGATATACCTTTTTTACAACCATAAGATAATAACATCGATTCGTATAATTGTACAAATTGATCATTTTGTTTGAAAAGATCTAGGTTTGTATCACCTAAAATGATAAGATTCGCTTTATTATCAACTTCAAGTATTATTTTCTCGAGATCAGAGATGAAATTATCTTTTTGAAAACTGTGTGGCCTATACAAACTGATTATATTGAAAGATACGTTTTTAAATTTAATGTCTAACATAATATATTCTAAATTTATTACATTGAAGTTGACAGTGATTTCCTTGAAATTTATTTTATTCTTTATGAAAGCTGCAAGGCCATGATATAATCTATTAGGGGCACATTTGTATAAAGATCTATACCCATTAATTTGAAAAAGACTACTTAAATTAGAATCAATGTTGATTTCTGACAAAAAAATAATATCGATATTAGCATTACAGACAGCTAAAGTGAGTTCGTTGAAATTCTGTCTCAGTGACCTAATATTAAGATAGATAATTTTAAACGGAGCAATAATCTCTAGCGATAAAGAGGAAGGAATGCTCTTATCAGCAAGCCAGCTATCAATAGTTGGAAACGCCTTGCAAGGCAAAACCGTCTCCTCAATTGGAAAATCATAATCTATCATGACTGTATGGTTGATAAGTTAATAATGAATGAATAATTCCAGATTTTCAAAATAACAATGGTAGGTACTTGAATTACAAATAATAGAACAATAATACAAAGCCCAGTGCACAAAGTAGAATGAGAGTTGTAAAAGGAATACGGAAATCTTGAAACTGAACATTGGTGCAGAGGTATAAGTAATCTTATCAGATGATTCTATCGATATCCGATTCAACCTTAATACGGATCACTTGTGCCTGGGGCTCTTTTCTTACTAGTATTCTACCCTGAGAGGTCCATACATATTTGTAGCCAAGTGGTTTTGCTCGTAACTTAGCTTGCATGAATAATCTTTTATTAAACGCTGTGAGATTTTCATTGAAGTAAATAGACCTATCAGACGAGTTTCCCAGATCTTTATTAGTAAGTTTTGCTGCTCGGCCGTTGGTGAGCCATTCAGCTCGGACAATTTTTGAGACAAATTGCACAATCAGCACAGGTGGAGAATTCACTGTTGAGTTTTTGGTGGATTTCCTGATTGGCAATCTGTGCGCAGCACTCACATCACTTTCATTAAATTTCACGTTTATCTTATCAGCTATGTGTTTTAGATCATCGAGAGGAGACTTATCAGTTACTTCAAGACAGTGAATCTCCAAGTTATTTATTCTACCGTATTGTTCAAGGTCATTAATTTTCATGCTGAGATCGTTGATGTGATTATCCTTTTCCCGTAATTGTGCGTTCATTTTGGCTATTTCACTTGTTAATTAATTAATTATATTACTATTACTTTTTGTGTAGTTGAGAAGTTGATATTGTGGTAATTATTCATATTGAATGAAAAAAGACTAAGAAATTGTCAAAAAACCACTGATTTATTGATAATTAGAAAGACCGGTTTCGGTTATTACACCATTGTCAATCTCTGATAAACTCTTAGAGATTAGTTTATCAGAGATTGACAATGGTGTAATAACCAAAACCGGTCTTTCTAATTATCAATAAATCAGTGGTTTTTTGACAATTTCTTAGTCTTTTTCATTCAATATTACTATTACTACATTGTTGAAAGATGACCTGACGACATTGTGGAGCTTGGAAAAGATAGCACTATCTGCTTTGTCAAATGTTAGACAAGGATAGCAACACCAATGTTAATCAAAATACTGCCATTATAACGTGGAACTCACTACATATTCAACTTTAGACATAAATTTTCTTTTGTTTAGGGATACGTTATCTTGCAAGACGTTGATCAATAAACGGTGACGTATTTTTGTGACATAGGTAGTCCAAAGGAAACTGTAACAAGGTGGGAAGAATGTTTGAAGTTGAAATTGTACGTTGAAATATTGTTCTTGGATCTATTAGTAGTGACGTAGCTTTGTGACGTAGCTCATAGACAAGAATAGTATACAGATAGACTAGCTATGTACTATCCTTGGCTCATAGGAAGCTGTGCAATGTAAAAAGTATGTTCGATGTTGGAAATGACGTGATTGATAAATTTTTCTGAGTAGAAACGGTATTTATGATTACATTTGAATTACGTAAGTTACGTTTCTTGAGGAAAACTAGTGTCTAGGATGATTAAGAATTGAACTGTTTTTACCTGGGGTTTGTGAGAGTAGATAAACAATAGACAAATAATAAGAAGGGAATATTAGCAATTCTCAAGGATGGTATATAGCTATTACACTATTATTGATATATTACATTAATGACTATATCTATATACTATTCTTGAGCCATTCTAACCAAATTACTTACAAAAAACTACGTACAAAATACTCTGCATCAGTCAAATCATTAACAATACATTTTCACTCTATCAAAACCCGAGGTACATAATCTTTTGTTTACGATTATGAGTTCCAATTTTCAATAAACAGTCGCTCAAAACTTCTGAAGATAAGGAAAGAATAGTGAAATTATCACTGTGTGAAATAGTGAGACATCACTGCTGAGGTTGAACGAATTGAATCAATGAGTGATTGATATTATTTCAGTAAACTTATCACTTACAAACAAGTTACTGTTGAAATGGAATAAGAATATTCAAGAACCCTTCTTACTTTCCTTGCCCTCTTACCATAGGTAAGGAAAGTATTGCTTTCCGAAAAAATTAAGGTACCTCAATTTCTATACGTTTCAAGGTCCCCTGAGTTCAAAAAATTGGTTTTTGGGTATGTGTGTGTGTGTGTGTGTGTGTGTGTGTGTGTGTGTGTGTGTGTGTGTGTGTGTGTGGTGTGTGTGTGTGTGTGTGTGTGTGTGTGTGTGGTGTGTGTGTGTGTGTGTGTGTGTGTGTGTGTGTGTGTGTGGTTGTGTGTGTGTGTGTGTGTGTGTGTGGTGTGTGTGTGTGTGTGTGTGTATGAGTGTATGTGCGTCTGTGTACACGATATCTCATCTCCCAATTAACGGAATTACTTGAAATTTGGAACTTAAGGTCCTTAAACTATAAGGATCCGACACGAACAATTTCGATCAAATGCAATTCAAGATGGCGGCTGAAATGGCGAAAATGTTGTCGAAAACAGGGGTTTTCGAATAGGGATATTCTCGAAAACGGCTCCAACGATTTTGATCAAATTCATACCTAAAAACGTCATTGATAAGCTCTATCAACTGCCACGAGTCCCATATCTTTAAAAGTTTCAGGAGCACCGCCCCATCTATGCAAAGTTTGATTTTAGATTCCCAATTATCAGGCTTCGAATAAAATTTAAACAAAAAAAAACAAGTGGAAAAGATTGAGTATAAAAATCTCTACAATTGATGTTCAGTAACATTTTCACCTAAAATTGAAAATAAGCTCGAAATTCGAGAAAATAAGATTATCAAATTGCTACCTGTTGGCAACTGTTGATTCTATTAAATCATTCACTATGAAGAGATAGCAGCGACAACTATTGTATATATAGTGAGATGCACTTCGATTTATCAACATTGCTTGAACATTGCGTTAGGTGTTTTTAGTATATCACTATTAATAGACCTATGATTTCATTCTGTCAATAAATAGCTGAAGATTATTTTTCAAAGAAACTTATTAGTTACCAGACGCGTGAGAAGGCGCCATGCCCCCCCCCTTCCTCGCCACCACATGATCACTTACTCTGATACTCTCTCACACTCTGTCTCACTCTCCCCCACACAATCTCAGACTCTCTCTCTCACTCCCTCTCTTTCTCACTCTTTCTCTCTCACTCACCCAGTCGTGTGTTGAAGGATATTATTTTAAATCCTTCTCAGAGAATCGACAATTATTTAATTATTAACACCGCCGATTTATGTAGTCACTTCACAATATTATATTATAGTCTTCAAATTGTATTCAATCTTTATTCTCATTGATTAATTTTTTTCATACTTTGTAAAATTCGTTGAATACTATCATTTAATGTAGGATATATTAGTGTAAAAGCCAGTAAATATTGTAACATACATAAATGAAGAACTCTAATCTAATCCAATATAATCTCCCCCTTTCTCTCTCTCTCTCTTTGTTTTATAATGTATAATTATTGTAATTAATTTTTCATAGAAGTGTTATTATTTTGTTTATTATTACCAATTTTTGCCGTTGGTATTGTCAGACTTAGCAATGTGAGATGTAAATATATAAAATATAAAAATACTGTATCTCCGTCTTGGGTTAGTGTACGACCTCTCTCTCTCTCTCTTTCTTTCTTTCTTTCTAAGAGTGGGCTCTTATTGCCTCAAATTCGCCCTAAACACTTGTAATAATTCTAAAGTGTGAAAATGAAGGTATTTATCTACGTATCTACCTCTCTATTTCCCTCTCTACCTCTCACTCTTTAAGAAAGACTTGTTTCAAAGAGATAGAGAGAGGTTTTTAATAAAGGCATCGGATCAATCAAACACTCTCACTCACTCTCTCTCTTTCTTTCTTTCTTTCTTTCTAGAAATATTCACTTCAATTTGTCAGAATTTATTAGATAAAAAGTATTGATATTATTTTATGATTGACGCAAACAGTTTAAAGTGAAGCTCTCTATACTGACATCAAACTCTGTATTCTTTATTCTATTTTCTTTTCCCCTGCTGATTTTACGAGCTTCAGACTTACAAGGTCATCTCACCCACGATCTTGGAATTCCTAAGTTCATACAACAACTAATTAAGTTTCCCCAGGTCTTAATCATTCTATCCTATGTTATTCACAGTATTCTCATTCAAGTCTTTCATTCTGTTCTATAGTAAGGTCTACGTTATAATGGAAGGATTTGATTAGCATTGATGTTGCTATCCTTGTCTATCATTCGACAAAGCAGATAGCGCCATCCTTTCTACCTCCGCAACGTTGCCAGAACGTTCTTTAATAATGTAGAAATATAATTGATTGACAACAAATTATTTAATCACAATCATAAAAATCTCCTTCTACTAGGAGAAGGATTATTCGTCATCTACTTCTCCTCCTTCTATCTTTACCATCATTATCATCATCTTCTTCTTCTTCTTCTTCTTCTTCTTCTTCATCATTATCATCATCATCATCACTGATCTATCATATAGTGATCATCATCACTATTTCAATGATCTGGAAATAGTGGATCTGGAATAGTGGTAGGTTTGTGATTTTGTATTCAAATTTTTCAAATAAGGGCAATATTTCTCAAGTTTATTATTGATTGCGATAATTTTGTGATTCATTTGAAGTATTATGTCTACCTTCAAAATTCAAAATCTTCAAATCATTATTCCTGGACCAAAAATCAAGTGACGAAACAGTGTGTGATATCATAACCTCAACCTTTGGACAACATTAAATTTTTATCAAAATTTTTGGAGAGAAATAGTACAGGCTCATCCTTGTTTTTTTCAATGTCATAATTATATTATGATTGTAGTATTTTGTACAATAAATGAATAAATGAATCACCTTCATCATCATCATCATCATCATAATCATCCTTCTTCATCATCTTCTACTCCTTCTCTTCTTTCAATTCTCCTTCATATTCTTCTCCGTTTTGCTCTCTTTCTCGTTCTTCTTCACTACTTCTTTTTCTTCAAGTAATCTTCTTCATCTTAAACTAAGGACTCGACGTGTTTCTCAGGCGCCAACTCAATCAGCCAATCGAAGAGCTTCCTGCCCTGCCGACTGTTAAAATACCGTTTGAAAACGCCTGAAAAACGCTTAATCAGGTCCGGCCCTTATTCTTCTCAAAGAACTCCTTCATCTCCAACTACTACTACTACTTCTTCTTGTTCTTTCCCCTATTCTTCTTCCTCCTCCTCTTTCTCTTCTTCGTCTTCACCTATTCTTCTTCATCATCTTGAACTACTTCTTCTCCTACTACTTCTTCTCCCTCTTCATCTTCTTCTTCTTAGCTACTTCATTTCCTACTACTCCTTTAAAAATTCTTCTTCAATAACTTCTCCTTCAACTACTACTTGTCCTTCCTGTTCTACTTCTTCCTTTTTTTCTCATTCTTTTTCTTCTTCTTCATCTCCTTCTTCCTGCTCTTCCTCCTCCTCATCTTCCGTTTCATATTCTCGAACCAAGAACGGGAGAGGTGCAATGAGCAGATAAGAATTGACATGACTCATACGTTTGGTTCACAGGTAGTCGTCGCTTCTAATGAAATCAATGAGAGGTCCTTGAGCTCCCATAGAGTTAGTCACACATAACATAGAAGCCGCTTCTATTATTATTTTGTTTGTGTTATTATAATAGGCCCTACCTACTCGCCACAAAAGCACAGCATTGATTGACACAATTATTACCCGCGATAGCACCAGCAGTGAGAGAGAAAGAGTGACAGGGAGAGAGAAAGAGAGAGAGAGAGAGAGAGAGAGAGAGAGAGAGAGAGAGAGAGAGAGAGAGAGGGAGGGACCGGATGTGCCATGTCCTCATTGAAGGACGTCGGTCCAAATTGGTGTATGGGAAATTTTCGACTAGAATTTAAAATAGTATTAACTTTTAAGGTAATAGGATAAATCTGGTTGCAGTAATGAATGATAAATTCTATACAGGCTTCGTTTGAACACGATGATTGACCAATAGTATTTCATTTTTAAGGTTATGGTTGCAGTATGGAATAATAATTTTTATACAGGTTTCATTTGATCACGGGGATTGACAAATAGCAGATAGCCCTATTCCTTTTCTATAGAGTGTCTGATAAGTCACTCCCTATTTTTATACAGCTATAATTTCTTTTTTCATGAACCAATTTGGTTAGAAATACATTTGTTAGATAGAGCACTCCGTGAGGTTGTGTTTAACACCAATTTGCATTTGTTTCAGTTTAAAAATTCCCCCTCTTGACTGCGGAAGAACGAGCCAAAATAGCAGCTCGTTATGAGGTGTGGGGATCTGTGGTGCGAGTACAAAGGTGGTGGAGGGCTGAACCATGCAACACTGGATGCGAAAACTGTTAAAAATTGTCATTCAAAACTACTAACAACAGGGAGTGTCGCAGATGCAAGACGATCAGGAAGACCATCAACGTCAAGGACAGCAGAGAATGTTGACAGAGTTCGTGGAATGTTCATAAGGAGCCCTAAGAAATCACTGCATCAAGGATCTCGTGGCTTCCATGGTTTTAAACTGAGATCTTTCTTAAGAATCGTTGCAACAGAGTAACGTGGAAGACCACTTTCACGAGATCCTTGATGCAGAGATTTCTTAGGGCTCCTTATGAACATTTTAGGAAGTCTGTCAACATTCTCTGCTGTCCTTGACGTTGATGGTCTTCCTGATCGTCTAATGATGTACTATAGTACCCAGAAATACCTAGTATTCAATCATAAAGAAGAATCACTTGAAATAAAATTCATCACATTGTTGTCATCAGGTTCGTCTATGAGTCACAGCACTATGAACGTGTTGTGTTGAAAATTGTCATAAGTAGGTGAAATCCTAAATTCGTTATAAAAAGTCATGATTGTTTTCAAAGTCATGCAGTCATACAGTGACTGTTCAAGGTTATGACGTCATAATTGTAGTTGAAATCACACTGAAAATAGTAAACTATTTTGAAAATGTTACCATAGTTCGCTTGAAATAAAAACAAGAATTAATGTCAAGTGTATGTGACGAGTTAGTTTATTTCATAGACGAAGATAGACAGTATGATAGGTGATTTAAGTAATATTTTTCCTTAGTCTCTCAATTTTTCGAATAATTAGAGTAACTATTGAGAACATTTTTATTTGAGTTGTCTTCAAATTGACCATATTTCTTCATACGACAATGACTATGAATTGTTTTTCTAATCATGTATATTGAAAGAGTATACTTGTAGTTGTTGATAGACGTAGTTTTCCCTCATTAGTATCTTAAATATCGGAGCACCGGGCTCGTTATTTATTTATTGATAAACAGAACACAATTCCTTGAAATGATCGTGTTTATATTTTACAGCTGGCTATACTCAGCTTATGAATTTTGGGGATGTGATATTTTGATTTTCCACAGAATCACTCGCTCACTTTTTACTATCCACAGACGACGAAAGTCTCAGCTGTTTCAGTCAAGGATGATTATCCTTCTAATGTCGTTCAGCGAGTTTACCCAAGGATGAGACCTAGTGCAATCGAATTGTTATATCATAAACCTACTATGTTCCAAATTTCGTGAAAATCGTTAGAGCCGTTTTGGAGATCTGTTGAACCAGATATAAATATACAGAAACTGCTCGTCTAATATAATGGGATTTTCTTCAAATAGTTCAAATTCTCTAAAGAAAATAATTTGCTAATTCGAATTCACTATATTTTTTCAGAGAATTTTTGTGAGCAGCAATCAAATCATTATAAGATGAAACAAAGTTGAAAAATAGAAGAAGTTTTGGGCAATAACCTGTTTTTTTCTAACCATTGTATTTTTCGCTTTATGCAATAAATTAATAATATTGATTGATTCTTTTAGGCTAGTTGAAATGCTTATTATTATTTGAATAAAATTTGACAATCGTAAGAGGAATATGGTGGAAATAAATTGAAAAAATATGAAAATTGATTGAGAAAGATCTTATTTAATAGATCATCAGCTGTTCTTAGTGAGAATTTGTGTGTATTTTTGGCTTCAAAATTCATAAAATAACTTAATTAATACAATGTGCAGTGATAATTAAGTGTAATATTCAACTATAATTTGGTGTTTTAATTTTTCTAAATTTAAAATTTGCATCTCATATTTATTTTTGGACGAAAGTTGAGCTTGAACTTCTTACAGAAGAAACATAACCTATTTTTTGGACATCTAATCAAAATTTGGGAATGGAATAGTTTTGGGCCAAGCCTGTTGTTCCTTCCCAATCATATTTATATGATTTGTTATTGTATCCACGTATAAATAAATAATAATAATAATAAATAAATATGAGAGATCTCTCTTCTCTAAAGAGGAGGATGTTGGATGACTTTATGACAATCACGAGGAGAATTTTGAGGGAAAAGAGATATTTTATGATGAGGAAAGATGAAGGCTGATCAAAGAAGAAGATTGGTACTATAATAAAATTGAAGAAGAGAAAAAGGTTGATGTGAAAAGAATAGCAATCCTATACTATTAAACGAGCAATTTCTGTTTATATGTTTAGATGTTTGGATGTCTAGATGTTTAGATGTTTATATGTTTGTATTTCACCGGATCTCGAAAACGGCTCTAACGAATCTCACGAAATTCAGAACATAGTAGGTTTATAATATACAAATTCGATTACACTAGGTCTCATCCCTGAGAAAACTCGCTGAACGACAAGGATAATTATTATTCATCCTTGGAAAAACAGCTGATAATAATATTATTTCGTCGTCTGTTGATGATGGAAGTGAGAGAGCGAGTTCATGTGTGTGGGACTGTTTCAAAAAATTATGACTCAGCTGTTGAACTTTTGTAATCATTCAATCAGGTACTTAGTGCAGGTTGCAAAAAAACCGGGTTATTTTCAATCCTGATTAATTCCAGTAGATCCATCTTTTTGGAATGGTCTTCTCTGATTTGGTTCACGTGAAATTAATCAGGATTAAAATTTAAACAGCTTTTGTGCAACCGGGCCTTTGTGAGGGAAATTTTTGCATTCCTCTGGGAATTAATCTCAATCCACTGTGATTAGATAGAACATTTCTGTATGAACTATGAATGATTTTATAATTTCTTCTTTTGTCATTATCATCGTCATTCAAGGATTAGGCTCTGTTGGCCTAATAATTTGTTGGCCTTTCTTCTTTTGTAATAATTTTTTATGTTTTTGTAATCCAGAGTGAAGCTTGATCCTCGATATTGTTAATAATAAGACAAGAAGGTTAATATGGTTGAGGTAACCTACTTCATAATAGAGTTTACACTATACTACTACTATACTCTCCGTCTAGTCAACTATTTCATCTAACGGATTTTAATATTCTAATAGCTCAGGCATTTGGATCATTGGTTGTTAGTAGGCCTCGCTCTATAATTTTCAAACGGTACAATATAAAAGAGAGTGGAATTTGACTATAAACCTCTGGAAAGAAAGAGTACTCAGTTTTAAGCTAATAATAAATTATTATCAAAACAGATTTTTGTGTTCCCTTCCACTACTACAATACTCTATATTTACTCTCTTTACTCTACGTGCTTTCTTTACTCTACTATCTTTACTCTATGTGCTTATTACTCTATTTAGGCCCGGTTGCACAACAGCCGGTTGAATTTTAACCGTGATTAATTTCACGAGAGCCAATCAGAGAAGGCGTTTTTGAAAAGACTGCTTCTCTGATTGGTTATCCTGGAATTAATCAGGATAAAATTTAACCGGCTGTTGTGCAACCGGCACTTACTCTATTAAAGCTGCTCTTCACTCATTTCACAACATTTCCACATATTATATTGAATATCAGGGACTGAGCTTCGCTCTGGGGTACAAAAGCATAACAATTTTTCACGAAAGGAGAAATTATAATAACATTCATACAGAAATGTTCCATCTAATAACAGTGAATTGAGATTAATTCCCAGAGGAATACAAAATTTCCCTCACAAAAGCCCGGTTGCACAAACGCCGGTTAAATTTTAATCCTGATTAATTTCACGTAATCCAAATCAGAGAAGACCATTTCAAAAAGATTGATCTACTGGAATTATTCAGGATTGAAAATAACCCGACTTTTTCTGCAACCGGCACCAAGTACCTGATTGAATGATTACAAAAGTTCAACAGCTGAGTCATAATTTAGACACAGTCCCACACACATGAACTCGCTCACTGACTTCCATCACGAACAGACGACGAAATAATTATCAGCTGTTTTTCCAAGGATAAATAATTAACCTTTTTAATGTCCTTCAGTGAGTTTTCTCAGGGATGAGATCTAGTGCAATCGAATCGTTATATTATAAACCTACTATGTTCTGAATTTCGTGAGAATCGTTAGAGCCGTTTTCGAGATCCGGTGAAATACAAACATATATAAACATATAAACATAAACATCGAAACATATAAACAGAAGTTGCTCGTTTAATAGTATAGGATTAATATTCATAACAAAGTACCAAGTCAGGATCATCCCTGATTTCCAATATATTTCAGCTTTGCTGACTGCTGAGTACAATAAAATATTATCATAGTGAGGTCCACGTTATAATGGCATTGGATAAAGATAGAATAATAGCGATTCCGATTCTCTGAATTAATTAATTATATTTCTACACTGTCGAAAACATAATTGGCATCGTTTTGGACCTAGTAATGAATAGTACCACCGGCTTTGTCGAATGATAGACAAGGATAGTAAAACCAAAGTTGATCAAATACTGTCATTATAACGTGGACCTCACTATAGTTCTTAAGGAAGTGTTCACACATAGAAATGAGAAATAATATGTCAGAAAAGCTTCTCTTCTCTAGAATATTCATCTCAACAGAGAAAAAACCATTGATTCTTATGGAAGTTTTCACACGTTGGCAGGAGGAAAATGTGTGAACTCTCACATAAGAACTAATGGTTTTCTTTTCTACTTAGCAGTGCAGAAATTCACTGGAAAGCAGTTCTTCAAAAGGAAGTCCTCCGTAACTTGTTGGTGAATCATTGAGCATTATTCCCGAAATTGGTTAATGTCTCCCTCTTTTTATTCAAGGTAAAATTAAAACTACTCGAGTGGATTACTTGTGACTCATGGATAACTGTTCTAAAAGAATTGTGAGTTCTCTATTGTGAGTTCTCTTCAAATTTTCATTCTTCTCTAAATTCTTATCCTTCCTGTCTATTAATCCTCTCATAGATTAACTTTTCCAAATTAAATTACTGGATCTTCATTTATTCAATGTTCAATTAATAAACTTCAATACGTCTTACATCTATTTAGTAATTCGGCTAACAAGTTACGGTAGTAGTTTGATAGTCACTAGTTAGTAAGTGAGTAGTTAGTAGTGAGTAGTTAGTAAGTGAGTAGTTAGTAGTGAGTAGTTAGTAGTCATTAATTCGACTTCGATTAAATTCACGTGGTAGTCTATATAATTATCTAAGTATTATCTCACTCTCATACTGCACTGTACTGTACTATAATTTAACTATTAAATATATAATAGTTATAATTAAATATCATTTAACTATAGTACTATAGATTAACATCCACTTTGAAGTTTATAATGCTACACTATTACTTTAATTCATGAGTTTTACGATCACTTATTATTAACATTTTTCTCTGTGTTGTTTCATACTAAAGTCTCAGTTGCTACACCATTATCACTCTCTAGTAAACTGGAAGTTTTGAAATTGAGCAGCAGAATTTACAGTAAATGAGTGGAGCCCTACGATTGGCCGTCAACTGTCGACCAATGAACGTTGAGCTCCACTGCCATTGGCCGAGACAAGACATGCCCAAGAATTCGTAATATGATCTTGAGAACTGTAAAACAGCAAACAATGAAGAGAAACTTAGTTACTACATTTTTCGATAACTTATTCTATTTTAACACAATCAATCTGTTGAGGCACTTTCTACCTGTTAATCGCCAATACCAATTCAAATATTCTATCAATCACTGAACTACTGTACATGTATTTCCTTAGTCAATCATATCAGAGATCGATGTTTTACTCAATTCTCCATCCAGGCATCAGTAGCTAACTTCCTGTATGTCTTGACAATTTTATCAGAAATCGACTTCTACTCTATATTCTTGCTACTCCCAAAGAGGAAGAAGAAGAAGAAGAAGAAGAAGAAGAGAAGAAGAAGAAGAAGAAGAAGAAGAAGAAGAAGAAGAAGAAGAAGAAGAAGAAGAAGAAGAAGAAGAAGAAGAAGAAGAAGTAGAAGAAGAAGAAGAAGTAGAAGAAAAAGAAGAAGTAGAAGGAAAAGAAGAAGAAGGAAAAGAAGAAGAAGAAGAAAAAGAAGAAAAAGAAGAAGAAGAAGAAGAAGGTAAGGTAGGCTACACTTTCTCACGCCTTCAACTAAACTTTTCCTGTTATCTCATGAGAACTTTAATCTCAATTATATCATGAATGCGTGTCATAATAGGTTGTAACTACTGGTGCTTCCAAGATTGTAATTAAAAAATCACAAAGAAAACTCCAGAAAATTTTACAAACTTATCATGAGTTTTGGGCATAAGCCTGTTGTGTCTTCTCATATAAGTGTAATGATTGTACATGACTTAATAAATAAATAAATACGAAAATACGAGATGCGAGTCTAAAAAATCTAAACGAAAAAAAAGGTTGAAAAAGTTTACTCACCAAATCCAGACTATCAGGAAACTTGATCTTCTCAGCAGACACAACAAAAGTTTCGACAAAAACCAAACAGCAAACTATCACAACACTATCAACTGATAACGCCATTGTTTCTCAATATTATCTTCCAACAAATTTCACAAAATTGTTTCTTAACAAACTCCTCTCCTCTTAATGTCTCTTCAACCAAATTCCACCACAAATTTATAGTTACACTGAATACCCAACTTTCTATTATCTCATACTCTTAATTATTAAGGTTTGTTTTCAGATTATATTTTGGTAACTTGATAACCAATCCTTCTAATGTCTCATCAAACAAACTCTAAACATTTATAATACTTCACAAATATTATACATTCCTCCAATTCTTTTAGACTCCAATTGAGGTTTCTTGTATTCAAATTGTATTTCCTTAACAAATCTCAAAGAACTATCAAGACTTTGAAGATATCTGTTATAAAACAACTTCACCTTGTGAAAAATCTCTTGAGCTTTACAAATTATTTTATAATTGTATTCAAATTATTTCCTCAACAGAACTATCGATAATTTGAAGATAGCTGTTATTTATAGAACTATTTTCCTTAACAAATCTCAAAGAACTATCAAGACTTTGAAGATATCTGTTATAAAACGACTTCACCTTGGGAAAAATCTCTTGATCTTTACAATTAACCTTGTTAGAAATTATATCTTGATACTTTAGTTATTGTTATTACACGGTACGGTAAATCTGTATATTACTATTATCACCACTTCAAAACACACCTTCACTATATAATATCACAATGTTACACTGTTGAATCTTTCAAATCCGAGGAAGCTTATCTACAACCACAGGTCTTTCCAAATTTAGTTACCTCATCACTTTGTAAAACAAATTAGAATTTTCATCACGTTCCTACTAACTCTATACACACTTTTGTCGACTCTATGTGTCTGGAATACCGGATTAACTTGAGGAGTATTGTATGAAACACCGTATTTAGTTTGGAATATTGTTTAGGAATTCAACACAGTGGAGTGTAGGACATTCTGAGCTCGACTGAAGGTAAACTTCGACTGTGGTAATAAACTGACGCACGAATCTGAGTTGTTCTCCCACTCTGGTTCTAACCGCCGACTATCAGTTACTACCTTCCTATTATCACGAGTTCAGGTAGAGGGAGAAGGAATGATTGGAGAGAACTTGTATGAACGACTAGAGAGAGAGTGAGAGGTTAGGAGAGAGTGTCAACAACTGGTCATTGCTCATTGATCAAACTTCCAGTCTATCAACAACAGCATTGAGAGGATCTGCTTGGTTACCGCTCTTTGTAACACATTGAAATAGATCAGACTTCATTATTGATAGGAGAGATCTAAATAACTACCAGAGAAAACTTCTATACTGTACTTTGTAAATTACTAAAAACAATATGAAAACTTGTAGTACCCTTTATTATTTAAAATACCGGTATTACAACGATTAGTTTCGACCATAATTTAGGTTATTTTCAAGTTGAAATTTGAAAATAAATAAACAAGTTGATACTATTTAGTATGAACACATGCTTATTTCATATGATTAATTTATTTCTTATTCATTATTTTTTGGGTTGAAGTTGTTAAATTCAATACATTTGAATTTTATTTACTTTTAATTTTATCAAAAATAGGATTATTTAAGTCAAATTGAATTATATTTATTGACCGAGCGAAGTAAGTCTAAGATTCAAATCGACGGTTTGGCATTTCTCTTAATGTTTAAATGTTTGAATATTTAATGTTTATATGTGCGCATTTACAGCGAACGCGGTAATAGATCTTCATGAAATTTGACAGGTACCTATGTTCCTTTTTTTAATTGCGGCGTCGACATATATACAAGGTTTTAGGAAATTTTGCATTTCAAGGATAATATAAAGGAAAAAACATAGAATCAATCTTCTACTATTGTCAAATGATACAACACCGAAAAAATGGCATTATGTTCTGATAAACACGCGTCAAGGGTATAACGGATTGTCACGGCTACTG